>NC_089817.1:25561777-25801777 GCF_029633855.1 Hoplias malabaricus
GCGCCCTCTGTAGGGTGTGTTCCCACCGCAACCCTGAACTGGATAAGCAGTTACAGACAATGAATGAATGAATGTTTTCTCTTTAGGTTTACACTGAATTTGTTCCGGGCGGCACGGTGGCGCAGCAGGTAGTGTCGCAGTCACACAGCTCCAGGGGCCTGGAGGTTGGGGGTTCAATTCCCGCTCCGGGTGACTGTCTGTGAGGAGTTGGTGTGTTCTCCCCGTGTCCGCGTGGGTTTCCTCCGGGTGCTCCGGTTTCCTCCCACAGTCCAAAAACACACGTTGCAGGTGGATTGGCGACTCGAAAGTGTCCCTAGGTGTGAGTGTGTGAGTGAATGTGTGTGTGTGTGTGTCTGTGTTGCCCTGTGAAGGGTGTATTCCCGCCTTGCGCCCAATGATTCCAGGTAGGCTCTGGACCCCCCGCGACCCTAAAAAATTGGATAAGCGGTTACAGATAATGGATGGATGGATGGATGAATTTGTTCCTTATTCTCTCTCAGTGGTGTTTGGACTTACCACATGCTTCTGATTGTGTATATACTTGGTTGAGTTCTCTGACGACGTAAACAGTAAGAGTCTGGAGAGGTAAATGAAAGAGGAAGTCTATACTTACTTTTTCTGTTGAATGAAATGGTTGACATATTAAAGAAAAAAATATATCATGTGTACCCAAAAACATTCCTAGAAGAGCAATAGCTGCTACTGCAGTAAAGTGGGTGGGGTGGAGTGGAGTGGAGGACAACAAACTAGCAATTATCACGCTTCATTTCAGAAAGAATGTAGAATGTTGGAAAATGAGTTAACTGAAATCTTTCTGGGAGTTAACTGTAAGAAGCCTTAGGCCAACACAGCTCAAGGCTATATTTACTGTTTAGTATTTTGTCAGCGCTGTTGCTGCATACATATTACATATAAAGGATGAGGTCTTAAAGAACTGAAATATTAATCTGAGAGTAGTTTGTCATATTTCTAACACCTAACATGATGAACTGGTTGTCCATGGTGTGTTGGTGGCTTGCTCCCATGAATCCAGGTAGGCTCTGTCCACACTGCGAGACTGAACAGGATGAAGCATTAACAGAAAATGAATGAATGGAAACATAAAGCACACATTTCATCAGTACCAGAATAAAATTAAAAGATAAAACAGCTTTTACTGACCTGAATTGCGTTCTGAACGAGCTAACATGAGCCAACAGTAAAAGAAGCATTTTCCCTTAAAGACAGTAAACATAGTCCACACAAAGCTCAGATGCAAGGGCCATTGCTAGATTCTCAGAATCTAAACATAGTACAAAAAGTAAGAAAATTTGTGTGTGGTAGATTATTTCTTTGTTGTAACAAAGCTTCTTGGCATTAAATCGTACACCGTTGGAAAGTCTGTTAATTTTTAAATGGTGCCACATTTGTAAGGAACATGGATTTGTGGGATGAGCAGTAGAGCTGAGTACTTGGGTTGTAACCATGAAAAATTTGCCAAACCCTCTCTGCCAATGCCAAACAGCTTATTTTGTGTGATGGTGTGGGGCGGCATCTCCCTCACTGGCAAAATGAGTCTTGTCATCATTGGAGGCAATCTCAATTCAGAAAGATATCAAGATGAAATTCTGCAATCAGTGCCAATTCCATATCTTCACAGTCTGGGACTGAACTCTATCCTCTAAGATGATAACGCTCACCCCCACAGAGCGGGGTTTAACAGAGACTACCTGCAGAATTTGGGAGTGGAGAAGATGGAATGGTCTGCCAGCATCCTGACTTCAACCCCATTAAACACTTGTGGGATCAGCTTGGGCGTGCTGTTCGTGTTACAGTGATGAACACAACCACGTTGGCTGACTAATGACAAATGCTAGTTGAAGAATGGGATGCCATCCCACAGCGGTGTGTGACCAGGCTGGTGACCAGCGTGAGGAGGAGGTTCCAGACTGTTGTGGCTATGTCTGGTTCTTCCACACGCTACTGAGGCTCCTGTTTGTTAAATGAATAAACTGTTAAACTGCCAATATGCCTTGTTTCTTCAAACTTTAATCATCCAATCCACCAAACACCAACCAAGTCAATGGAAGAATAAGCTGTTGGGCAGAGAGGGTTTGGCAAATTTTTCATGGCCATAACCCACATACTCAGCTCTCTTGCTCATGCCACAAATCCATGTTCCTTACAAATGTGGCACCATTTAAAAGGGAAATTAAGGCTTTCCAATGAATTTATTGCCAAAAAGCATTGTTACAACAAAGAAATAATCTACAAACACAAATTTCCTTACTTTATGTGCTATGTTTGAATGTAAGATAAATCCAAGACACTTTCTTATATGTTTTAACATTGGTTCCTATCACCTTTGGCACCTTTCACACAAAAACACATGACATTTTATATTAATAAATGTTAGGGCTGGACAATAATTCAATATTAATATAAAATCACAGTATAAAATGTTTAATAACAATTATATAATTTTAAACACATTTTCAATATTTCAATATACATTATTTATAACATCTGTCACCGACTGACAGAGGGTGTCATTGCACTCAATTTAAAATGAAGTTTAAAAGTATTCATATTGACAAAGCCAGTAGGTTTATGTTTGATGGTGATGTCGTGTTTTTTTGTTTGTTTTTGGAGGTTTTTCAGTGAATTTTATACTGTTTATATCGATATCGGAATTATATTATATTAAAATGAAGAAATATATTGTGATATAAATTTTGACCATATCGTCCAGCCCTAAAAAATGTTGCCATGACGCTTTCATGATTAAATCTCCACTCCGGTGACTTTGTGCACAATAGCTTCTAACAGATACAGTGACGCACTTGTTTCACATGAAGTTTTATTTTTTTTAATCTTAGGATAGACTTACATAATAATTATAAAAATTACTTACAGAATTAAGTAACAGGTTTTAAAATGTGTTTATACTTCTAAATGCAAATAAAATGAACTATCTACAATGTTTAGAAAAAAAAAAAAAAGCGGTCCAATAGAAGCCATTTACCTATATGTGAAGAACATGAAATCTGAACTATACATGTATCTGCGACAATCATCAAATTGCACTGTTTTTCCTTTTTTTTTTTTTTTTTTGTTTTTTTACAAAGTAATCAAAGAGCAACAGCATCTCAAAGGGATCATATTCATAAATACGCCACTCTATTCACGCTGTGTAAAGTTGTGCACTGAGAAGGAAAAATTCTTTTTCTCCAATTTGATATGTACAATTGGATATATGTGTGGTCATTAGCATGAAGTTCCATACACACACCCACACACACAGGCATACGCTTACATACTTCACATATAAGGTTTTTAACGTATTAACAATGTCATCCCGAAGACGTAAGGCCTTTACCTCCCTGTTTTCACCGTAATTCTCAAATTCTTGATGCATAAAAACGTACAAATCCATCCCACTGTGCAACAGTACTAGGTTAAAGATTTAAAGATATGATCCCTCAAATGCTGTGTAACACTGGTACCTTGCCCTTCAAGTTGGCACTCCACATAGAACACCAGTGCATTTGATCTGATAGAGCATAGTAGAAAATAAAATACTTTTATTTAGAAATGGGAAAAAGAATAAAAAAAATAAAATTAAATAAAAAATTAAAAACAGGAACTTCACAATTAGCAACACAATAAACTTTCATTTAGGGAACAAATAACTGAAATAAAAAGACAAGGTTCACATGCATCACACTAACATACAGTTACAACTCTACTCATATCATGCAAAAAGAATGGCCTAGCGTTCTTAGTTTTTTTTTCTTTGTTTCAATTTCCCACGTCGACCTGACATCAAACACGGTACAATACTACAGTAGGTAAATGTAAATAAAAGGCCAATCCATCGAACATGTCTTTTTCCAAATGTCCGTTTGCATAATGACACGTCCATATGCCACTGATAAGACAGAATCCTACTAAAAAATATAGACTTCTTAAGTACATGTAGCTGCAACAGATAGTGGGGGGTGCATACTAGTTTTGTTACAGGACCCATAGCCTCCTCTTTAGCTAACAAACCATTACCAAGTCCCAGTCTGCAACCAAGGATGATGCTTCCCCCCACTGTGTACAAATCACAACGATTTAATCCACGACAGATCTTTTGCTTTGTTGGGGTTTTTTTGGTACGCTAAGCAGCCTGCCTGCCTTAAGGTCTTGGGGTCAATACTGGGAGAAATTAACATGAAAAATAAAGGAGAAAAAATTAAATTAAAAAACCCAACAAACAAAGAAACAAAAGAAATCAAAGCAACATCAGTTGCACAATCTATGGTGCTGCACTGACAGTTTTCCGCTGTGCATATCAAAAGACAAAAAAATAAAAATTAGCTGGGTGTGACCTTTGCAGTCACACTTGAAAACACATTGGCTGTTTCCTTCAGAAACTGAGCTTCTATACACAGCTAAAAACAAGGCGGAGGAGGGCTGGGCTGTAGTGGGCCAAACGCTCATGAACGAGAAACATGAGGTAATGAAAAACACATGTGGCTGCAAAGTGTGGATGTGTTACTTTAAACATTGTAACATTCCTGAGAGGGGGCCCTCAGGTCATCTTCTACACAGAGAACTGCAGTGAACATACAAAACATTAAAATATTGGAACCAGACAATCAAACAGTGAGGCACGCACATTTAGACTCAAACTGAGGAGTAAAATAAAATCTCTAAAGGCTAATTGTGTAAAAACCTATTAGTCATCAATTGAGACTGAAGGCGGTAGGATTGCAATGCACTTCCTGAATATTAATATTTATTGCATTTATTGAAATGTGGCCAATTGTCTTGGGTGGGTGGGTGGTTAGGGGCGGTTAAAAAAAAAAAAAAAAAAAAATTATATATCTAACGTTACAAACCGTTCTGACTTTTGTCCTAGTGAAAGATCTAAAGATGTGGGATAATAACATTTTAAGACAACTTCTGAAAATAATCGATGTATAGCGTTACATAAAGAAAGAAAAATACAAATTGCAAATACATTTAAAACACCTCAAGTACATAAGCTATAGCTGAGCGATAGCAGGATTTTCACAAGACTTATATATAACAAATTCAGTCGAAGCTTAAAAATGCTCATTTGTAAATAACTTTTAAATACATGACTGAATCTGACAAATCCCAGGTTCCAAAAAAACAAACAAAAAAATAAAATCAAGTGCTCCAATCTTTAACAGAGGTCAAATGCCATTAGTGCTTAAGATTATTAACCCACCGATAAGCTGCTTTAGCATTTTATCATGTAGTAAGAACAAAAGTTGTGTTAAAAAAAATAATAATTTGTAAATCTAACTAGAAAGAAAAGCAAGAAGCTGGTGTGCACACTACAAATACACATATCATCTAACAAACAGATGACGAGTAAAATTTGTAGTAATTGTAAAAGGTTTTTAAGGGAGTAACTGAACTTAGTCTTCCCTGCTGCTGGGTGCTGCTTGACTTCAGCAAAGCGAACAAGAAACAAAGACTTTGGGTGACACGTAAAGGCATAACTCCGCACGTAGCTGTAACAGTCACACGTATATTCTCAGTCCTCCAAACCGCCTGATTCATCCCAAAGCACAGAACGGAGAACATGTTAACTCTTGAAGGCAGACAACTGATTCTGGGACCTGTTCCCCCCCCTCTTTTCACTAGTGGAAATGACGTATGCTCATTATCTTTACTGGTAGTCAACAGGAATGAACAATACTAAAAGACAACCATTTGAATATTAAGCTACTTTTGTTTAGGGAATATCATGTCAACACAGCTATCCCTTCATCTGAAAAACAATAAAAAGACACTTAACTAGTGGCAATCCAAGGCTCCAGTGAAATATCCATCGTTACGTCTCCATAAGATGCTGCAAAGAAACGTTCCACGAGAACTTTTGGCAGAGTTTGTGGATCACATCCAAAGTCAGTCTCTCCTCCGCTACCTTCTTCCCTCACTCTCGCCCGCTCGCCCGTCTATGACGTTTTCACCAAGTCGTACACATAAATGTGAAAGTCGTCATCGAACTTGATGAAATAGACGGAGGGCTTGGCCTCCACCTGGTGGATGACCATGCCAGTCCGTTTAGAGCCATCCTCTTTGGCGTACTCCACCTGCTTTCCGACAAGGCTGTCCACTACCTCTCCGGGCTCGCGCTCCGCTGGGGGAGAGTCATCTGTAACACATTAAGAGAAATGTTAGATTCCGAAACAGGAGTGAGAGCAAGAAATGCTGTAAAAAATGGTGTCCAATTCTAGCGGACTATTAAAAGCACAGTATGATTTTGATGCATCTGTTGTAAGCACATGCTGCAGTATTTTCCAGTCTAAACACAAAGACACCCCACTTTGGTGAGGGTTTTTGGACTTTACTGCTAAGAAGTCAAACATCTGAAGTCTTCTGCTTTCTGCAAGGGTAAAAACTGGTGTCTTTTGTCTTGTTTAAAGTCAAAATCCCTTTTAAACTGAACTAAGATTAATACGTTAAGACTAATACGTTTAATACGTTAAGACTAACTCCTTGAACTACAAATAGCAAAACTGGTCATAACATATGACAGATATTTACACTTTCAGCAAATACACTGAACTTACTCGAATCTGGCATGATCCTCAGGTCTCCGTCCTTGTAGTCGTCGAGGAGCTGATACATGTAGAGGACAGGGTCTTTTTCGTAAGTGATATAAAACCATGTGGTCATAATTGGCGCTCGGGCCAGCACCATGCCCCGCCACTCATCTTTTGAGCCTTCTTCAGTCTCAAACATATGCTCAACAGCTTTTCCTATCATAGTGTCAGCCAAATGGGCATCACTGATGCGTGTGGATGCTAAAGAATGAAAGAAGTATCACATGAAAAACAGAGGCTCAGAAAAACTCAAATCTTGAAGAGAGACTTTTATGGAAAAACACAATGCCTGTAAATTAACAAAAAAAAGCTCAAAAACAAGGCCTACCTAGACGGTCTGGCAGGACTTCTAGACCCTGCACTCGCTCATCTTTATGCAGCTCCAAACCATATACGCAGTCAAACCCATCATACTTGATTAGGTACAGCGATGGGTTTACGGGCACTTGGTCTAGCACTGTGCCCTTCCACTGAGAGGCTGTTCCACTGCCCTCCTTCCAGATGTGCTGAATGCGGCATCCCACTATATTCCGCCGAGGCTGGGACACCTTGGTGGGCCCGACACTGCTTTTGTGTTTCCTGCAGGAGTACAGAGCTCTTTTTATAAACACAGACTATATTGGTGCTGTGAAACTAAGCTCCTGAAAATCCATTGTGACCTTGTGAGATTTTGCTGCCCGCTATAATTGAAAATTCTCAGTGACCACACCAGGCGACAAACCGGTTAAATATTACATAGAAATCCGACGTCTATGACGCTGAAATGCTTTTATAATATGATTCTTATCTGATTTGGAAATAGTTCTTTATTGCCTGATTATTTTACATGGGTTTGAAGACTTACTTGTGTGAATTCTTTTTCTTCATCATATTTGCCGAGACACCAGGATGTCCTTGGGGGGGAAATACAAATAAAAAGAACCCACATACATTTTAGAAAGTATCTCCAATAAAGCAGATCACATTTTAAACACAAAATTAAAACATTCAGACCAGTTTTACCTGCATCAGCTCTGGATCTCTGTGCCGCGTTCTTCCCGAATGGGGTCTTCATTCATCTGGATGTAGGGGAGCAGCTTTGCTGCCGGACTAGGGTGAAAATATTGATTGTACCCTTTCTGATAAAGGAAAGAGTAAAAGGGGATTCAAAGAATAGGGGAACAGATTACAGTGGGGGAAAATGCTGACATATAAACCAGTGGTAGAACACCAACAGACAGGATGTGTGATTCTTGGTTTAAAGCTGGCGGCTGGGTTATCAGCAGCCCACACAGGGCTGTGCCAGCGGACGGCTATCCAGACTTTTACGTTTGTGGAAGGGCTTCTTAAACCTGGAGAAAACAAGAAGAAGATTTATTAGTCTTGACAAGGAAAGAATAAGAGAACACAAATGAGATTAATTGCCAGCTTTGTGCTTCCATGGCTGATTCATTTTCTAAGTAAATGTAGGCACTGAAAGCCACTGAGTTAAACTGCACTCCATATGAGCTAAGGAGAATTTGTCTCAATATTTTCATGCATAATGTTTAACAGATGTCTCTGGTAGAACTCCAAACTCAGTTGGAAATGGATGATGTTTAATTAGACTGACATGAAACCCTTAAAAAAAAAGGTGCCATTTCTCAGAATAAGAGAGCCTTCCTTAACTCTCCTTGTGGCTGCCTCTGAGATCCAGACATTTGGAGTTATATAGAAATTGAATCAAATATATATTAACATGAGACATATGTATTTCAGTCAGCTAAGATGAAGCAGTTACATAACACATCAAGATTGTTCTACATGCAGAAGCAGCCCATGGCTAGTGTAACTTTAACCTTTTGTGCTAAGAGTCACACAAGACAGACAGTCTTACCAAAATAGTGTCCCCAGTTGCTATGCTGGGTAATCTAATATGAATTAGTCTGGTTTCCAATGTAAGAAAGGCAGAATATCAGGCACAACTGCATTACATTATGCACTGGGGTCAACTTGACCGGAAATGTTTTTGAAAATAAATTTCGAGAGAACTGTAGCTCAAGCTGTCTGACAAAGAAGAACTTAAAAATCTGGGGTATAATAAAAATCATGCCTATACGAGCATTAGTACTGACTGCATCTTCTTTGAGCAAAACCAGACATGTTACAGAATGAAAAATACATTAGGGTTGAAAGAGAATATCTTCGCTAGGCTAACTGGCTAAACCTTAAGGAACAAATTTGATGGCTGAAACTGAAAAAGACATTACCACAACCTAGATCGTGGATGCACTGAATTTCATTTCGAGTTACTATTTGTGCTGGTGACCACAGTTTGTCAGTATTGTCCTGAAAAGGCATGACTGATGCAAAATGAGCTACAGTGGGCCAAATGGATTTCCGAGATTCATTATAATAGAGTAAACTAGATATTGAAAGTCCTCCTGAGTTTAGCATCATCTCTGCTCTCAAATACTAAATAACTAAGTAGCTTACTGCCTTATAGTTTGTATTTGGTCTCCTCTTTCTGAATGCTAAACTTGCATTTGAGAAAGAAACAACCTCCAAAGAATGAATTTGAAAGAGGTCATGGAATACATCTGATATTACTTAGAAGATACTAGAAATCAAGTTTATGATAGACAAAATTGGTGTTCCAATTACTGCAGTTACATGTGATTTTATTTGTATTTCTGCAGGTAAATTACTAAACTGGAAACCAAGACATTCTAAGCTGTATGCTGTAAAAAAAAATCATGCTTAAGAAAGAGAGTAGTTTGCTTTGGTGATGAGATCTGAATCATTTAACATGTCTGAAACCTCCCTCAAAAAGTTATTGCACTAAATAATTATGAATAAGCCCAATGTTCCTTTGGGTTTCCTCCGGGTGCCCCGTTGGTAGGTGGATTGGTGACTCAAATGTGTCCCTAGGTCTGAGTGCGTGTCGCCCCCTCCAGGGTGTGTTCCTGACTTGCGCCCAGTGATTCCGGGTAGGCTCCAGACCCACCGCAACCCTTAATTGGATAAGCAGGTACAGACAATTAATGAATGAATATATTATGAATATGCTGCCTGGTGCCTTTGTGTCATAAGAATTCTGAGTTTTTGTATTAATGTATTTTTTAAATAATATATATTCATAGAAACTGGGGTACATGCAGGATGTTTTGAGTGCTACAGAGTCTGCAAAGAAATAGTTTTCCAGATTTATCCACGTTTTAAAAGCAAATTGAATTGCTTAATTTACACTGTAAACATCTTATCCTCATGTTCCTATCACCTCCCTATCTATATGGAAATAGATATTTCTCAACTATAGAATACCTCCCATTAAATTGTTGAGAATCCCATCAGAAACAATGAATTATGCACAATTATCAAAAAATTAGTCACATCTTCAGTTTGGATTAGCCCAGCCTCCCTTCAATCACTTTTCCAACTTCTGGCTAATCAAAATTTCTTTGGAATGCAGTAACCACTGATAGTCAAAGCTAACTGATCCAAAAGGAAGGGCTCTTGCATTATTCCCTTAGATAGCATCCATTGAAAGAAAAGTCATAATAATGCATTTAACAGTTGGAAAGCTTAAGCACAAGCACACGCTTAAGTAAAGTGAATTAGTATATTTCTAATGGTGGCCTTCTAATGAGCTGGAACTGATGACGTTTTCACCACATCTTTCAGCAAGCAACTGAACTCATAGAGACATGACTGACCCGCTGCCTGTGACAGAACAACTCCATGATGGAAAAGCCAACCATGACAGATTTCAATTTTTCAAAAGAAACATAAGGAAATTTCACCAAATGTATAAATATCTGAATAATTCAATTGTCAAGACGTACAATTACAGCAGCAAACTTCTTCAAACTGGTGGTGAGCAAAACCTTCTAGCTAAAATACTGCTTGACTCCAAAAGCTCCCTCACAGAAAGTTATTAAACTACACACAATTTAGCTTACTTTACACAGCCTGAGGATTCTGAGGTAAGGTTTTGGCTTAAATTATGTACTGTAAAACCTCTCAGAGAAAAAAATATTCCTTTACAGATTTATCATTATCTACATTACATATAACACTTCACCTTGACTGGTTGATTTGTTTTAGTAAACAAAAAGACCTCTATTTACACTGTAGCCATTGCTTTCCTTGGTTTGTGTCACAACTGTATAGTTTTGGGCAGATTTTTTTTTACTTACAATGCACCATTCCATAACACAACAACAAGCGCAGCACAAATTGAAAAATTAATTCACATTAGACCACTATCATTTTGAGGAGATAATTTCAGGCTTCATATAAAAGCTATGAAGCAGCTCACTGAAGACAACTTTACACATGCATGATATTACACTGATATTAATAGATTTTTTGATAAGGATAGGCCTGCCAAACTAATTTGCCTATGTTATTGACTTATTGTAAAATATATGGACAATACCTCAGTAAATGCTGCCAACCTCAATATGGAACATTTTTATTGTCGTATTTGTTTGCATAAGAATGAATGTCATCAATATTTTAGCTGTTGCTCAAGCCTGTTTTTTTTTTGGTCATTATTCTAGAGCAGTTGCGTGTATTTGCTTAAAAACTGGTTTAATGTTATGTTTCATTTACTTAGTATATTTAAACTAAGGCTGTCCCAAATACCATTTTTAGGGCTTCGGTGCTTCAGCCAGAATATTTAGTGAATATTTGTATATTTTCGGAGTTGGGTGGTGTATATTGTTATCATTAACAATATCGCATCTGACCCCTGCTTGAATAACCCTCTCTCCAGGCTGCGCTGTGGCTCACAGCATGGCTTCGCTTGCTACCTGCGCTCGCTAACCTGCTAACTAGCTCGCTAATTTAGGGCACAGAGTATACACAATTTAACCAGTTTGAGCGGAGATGCTCTAATTTCAAGCACAAAGCTGACAAAATGAACTGTGCCGTAGCCTCGCTTTGTTATAAGCATGTTGTTTTAGCATGTTAAGCTGTTTTATATGACTGAATTTTCGGCTTCATATGCACAAAGACTAAAGCTGATGAGCCTGAAGATGGGTTGAGTGGGAAGAGCACTGTTTTTACTTCTGGAGAGCCTGAATGTGGGTTGAGTGGAGCGTTGCCTTTATCGATAGCCACATTTATCCAAAAACTGAATATCTGAATCTCAAAATTAGAAACTGAATACCTACCCAACGAACTGAATCTGAATACCTGAAAACTTGGGGCCAGCCCTATTGTTCAGAAAATCAGCGTCTGCTTTAAAATTAAGGCTGCACTGCGGTTCCCAGCATGGCTCTGCTCACTAAGTCGTTTACTATAATGTGAATACACAGTGCCACTAACAGTGTACAGAGTGCAAACGAATAAACCAGAGGTTCGTGGAGGTGTTCTAATTTTAGGTTTAAAGCTGACAAAATGAACTGTAGCTTTGCCATGCTTTGTTGTAAGTAGGTTGCTGTAGCATGTTAGACTCTTTTAGGCTTCGTTCAAGACCTAAGTTGACTAGGCTGAATATATGAGGTGTGGAGGAGCCACATTTACTGCATAAACTGGTCTAAAAATGTATCGAAATATTTTTAGGACAATTTATCAATCAAAATACAGCTATTGCGACAGGATCAGCTTTACCGGAACATAACATTCATTTCTATAAGATTAGAATCAGTCTGGCATCACTTAAACATTATGTTCTTCTGGAGTCCAACAAATATCAGCAACAACCGGTTAGGGCTGAACAATTTGGGGAAAACATCTAACTGTGATTTCTATGACCAATACTGTGATTTAAATTATTATTATTTTCTAGAAATTACAGTCCAGGCATGTTTTTATAACATGGCTAACCAAGGAGACCTGGCCTTTATGCTGAATGTAGTGTCAGAGTGTAATTTAAATGCGGTAGTAGTCATGTAAACAGTACAATTTTCAGCTGCCTCTGAATGGTCTCTCTCTCTCATATAAGCCAAATATCCCCATGGTCTTGATAACCTATGCTAAAATGGAAAAAATGGTTTGGGTTTCTGAAAAACGCACTCTTTCAAACTGTAATGTCAACATAGAAATTATTAATTTTTCAGTTATTATACTCGTTCTGTGCCAGGTTTTTATGCAGCACTGTTTCCAACGTCATCGTGCATCCCCAATTTTTGGTCAATTTAAAAATCTTAGCAGTATTAGGTGAAGGTGGCCCCTACTTTAGGCCCCGGACACTCCTACCGCCACAAGTTAATTGACCAATTAATCCTGTAGAGGTGCCCTACAAACCGTTCATCAAGAAAGACAAATGAACAACCGCCCTCCCTCCAAACAAACCGCGGTTTCTGTCACGAATGATTAATTTGTGTTGTCCGCCATTGTTTCTGGGGTTGCTGTTTGACTAGAGAGGGTTTTTCTTTAGTTTTTGCGGCTGATGTTTCAGCCGTTGGACTCTCGCGTCACGTTTCAAATTGGCGTGAACCGCCTGAACAATGCGGTGAGATCAGTTCAGTCTGATCGCATTTCAGCCAGCCGCCTGCCACAGGCGAAGCAGGCTAATGGGTGATAGAGACAGCACACAAGTTGGCCAGCTACTCCACCGTTTCATTTACCAAAAGACTGAGGGGTTTCTCAGGCAGATTACGGGAGTAATTTGTTAGTTTACAACAGAGGAAAAGGACACTCAGAGGTGGTAATGTTCTAGAAGGATGCAGTTTGTCAGCGCTAGCCACGCTAGCTTATTCCAACTAACCAGAATCGTAGCTAATATAAACGTTCATTTCACCCACCGTGGTGGAGCCACCCAGTCCATGCGTTTTATTTCTCAAAGAAAATAACATGCCCCAAGTGTCACTTAACCACAAAACCCCGTTTTGGCTTTTCCTGCTGGCTAAAATAAGCTAGCAATCACTCGCAGGTAACCTAGCTAAATCTCGCTTAGCGATGCACCAACGGTCGCCTCCACGAGCATTAACGACTGCGGAGGTTGTTGCCATTTAAAAGAGGCGTAAAGAAAAAGACGCAGCCAAATACAATGCGCTCCAAAAGCACACAAAACCCCACGAACTCAGCTGAAAATGGATCATTAGCCAGCTAACCAGCAGCAAGCAGCCGCGTCAGCCATGTTGCTTCACTATTATTTACAATCCCCGCAGCAGAGCCACAGCAGCCGAACAAAGGAGGGACTGTAATACAGCCTTTTCCTGAAGAGAAACCCGTTCCAAACGCAAGCAGGCAAAAAAGCTATGTCTGCATCCAGCGCCCGACAACGCTTCCCCCCTCAAAAATACTCCCTCAGTTCTCCCCAACGCAGAGTCTCATATACACACTTTCTCCCGCAGCCACAAACATCTGCATGTCGGACATTTATTAGTCAGCTTACCCTCTCTGTTACTGGAAAATGTTAATGCATGCTATAGGGGAATTATTCCTCTCCTTCCCTCCGTCTCTCGCTCTCTCTCGTTTGATGAGCAGAAGGCGGCCCTGCCTTCCCCTCCCCTTTCTCTGTCTCTCACTCAACCAAATAGTGCTCCGCCGTTGGCCGCGTCCTGGCGCAACGGGCCCAGCCTTCCTGCGAAATACTGAGCCAGTGTACATTTTTTCCATCAGCTCCAAACTTGAGGGCAAAAAATTGTGTGTTTTTTTTGCGCAGACACTGCGACAGGGATTTTTTTTCCGTTGGCCGTCCTCTGTGCCCCTGTCCAAACCTATACACCATGAATGAACTGTGATTTATTAAGCCACACCATATATTTCTCCTGCTTCTACTTCACTGAATAGATCTGAATAGTTCAAGCATCACACACTGTGTGGAATTGTATGGACACAAACTATCAAAATCCATGAGCAGAATGATATCAAGAAATGTTTTTAATGACGATTAGGAAATATGAGGCATTTTATGTAGTGGAATAAAATGGCATGGAAAAATTCATTTGTTAATTGCTAACACCGTATTCACTGTTTAAACAGGCAGTGAATATTATGTACAGATATCAGGTAGAGTTACCTTCTGACACGTCTAACTTAGTGCCTGCTTAATCTCACTTGAAATCATTTTAATCATTTAAATCACTCACCCTAAGTACTCCAATAAAAAAAGTAGTACACTGTCAAACATAGTAGTTGTTAAATAAAACAACACTTGATTTTTGTATTAACCAGTGCATCAGAAAAAATGGTACTGTGCTATCTAATTCACCACAAATCCTTAACATAAAAAATGTGCAAACCTCATTTACTGAAAAGTTTGTAAAATGCAAAAAACAATGAGAATATGTAGTTTGTTAATGATATCAAATTCATATTTAACATACACATGTCCAAAAAAAAAAAAAGATTTTAATGTGCTGGTCGACACACTGATCATACTTTGTAAAAAAATTCAAGGAATCCACAGATAAGGGCAAGGTCAGAGACCATTGTGGAACTTCAAGGCCTCAAACAGCACTGCATGAGAAACCAATACACCAGTATGATAAATATAGCTAAATGGGCTTAGTAGTATTTTGGGCAGGCGTTGAAGCTCAACCTGAAACAGAAAAACAATGACACTCACCAATTCTATGCAGAAAGGCTACTTTGTACTCTTAGCACAAGTTTAGACGGCCTAATAGACAGTGGAGAAATGGGCTGTGTTTAAATGATTCCTCTATATTTCAGCTTGTTTTAAATATCAAATGATCTATGCCGAGATGAAAGGGCATGGAAGACTTATGTGTGAAGGTACCATTGATGCAGAGGTATATACTGAGATTTTATAGAGACAAGTGATCCCAGCACTGTTGAGTCTTTTCCCAGGAAGTCCATGGTTATTTCAGCAAACAATCCCAGGCCTTACTCTGCATGTCCTACGTAGATATTGTAGACAGAATGTCTGTGCTTGACTGGCCTGCCTTTAGTCCAGATTTGGCTCATATTTAAAATGTTTGGAGCATCATATAAAAAAAAGAATCAGACAGTGGTGACCGTGGACTGCTGAGCAGCTGAAGTCTTGCAACAAGCAAGAATGGGCAAAATCTTTAATAGCAAAACTGTTATTATTAGTAACATTCTTTCCCAAATAATTAAAAAGTGTAGTTAAAAGGGAAGGTGATGTAACTCAACAGCAAACATGCCACAGTCCCAATATATTTTATGTGTGTTTAAAGAATCAAGTAAGTAGTGCAGTGTATTAAAAGCTTGTTTTAATTTCATTTAACCAACTGTCCTGCTTTTGCAGTTTGTAATAAACCATGTGTTTGACACTATGTGTCTCTTAATGTACAGATGCTTTTTAGGTATTTGTCTTAAATACAGTTTTACACAGAGATGAGTTAATATCTGATTATGGTAGAAGACAGGCTACAGTTCATTTCTAGCATCGGTTGTAGTTATAACAATTGTTTTCTATGTTATTTAAGGATGTGTATTTCAGATGAATTTTCAAGAAAAGAAAACACAGCTAACCACTGAAGCTAGTGAGTGTTTCTTGTATTTGTGCTATTTAGGCCTCGGAACTGAAGGCCATGGCTTGTAGTTTCCTTGCTATTACAGATGACAGCTTACATACAGTCAAACTGACTTAGTCTGATTACATAAGGCCATGATTTTACAGGTGTCTCTTTTTGTATAACAAAGTACAATGGTAAAATCCAAACACATCATCTATGCAAGCATGTCTCTAGTGATTAAAAGACACAAAGGGGTCCCGCAAATGAACAAGCTCAGATGCACAGCAATGACAGCAAAGAAGTGTGATGGAAAACAAAACTCGGCCCCTCTCCTCCTTCCGGTTGCCATGGAGACAGTGTCTTCACATGCCTTTGAACTGCTGCATAATGGACAGGAGGTGCTCACTGCGTTTTTGGATGTTGCACTGCTCTTCTTTCAGCTTCTGCTGCTCGTGAAGCACCTCTTCCTATAAACAATATTGACGGTAAACAGCAGTCTATAGCAGCCTTAAAGGAATTCTGTATAGCTATGTCAGTACTGAGCTGGTATGTTGGTATAATGTATGATTTTGTCTTTATAAGAGAATCAATTGACCATTAGTTTAAAGCGAGGTCCAGTCAAATACAGCACAGGCTAATTGCTAAGGTCGAAATGTCATTGTCTGTCTAGTCAGACATAGGGTATATAAATAGCAAGCCTCCAGTGAAACACTGCCACAGTGCATCGTCAATGACTGTTTGTGGTTACACACCCTGAGTTTACACAGCTCCTTCCTCTCCTTGTCATTCTCCTCTGCTCGAGCTCGTAGCCAAGCCTCGTTCTGGACTTTGTGCTTCTCCAGCATTTCCTGAAGTTCCTGTCCAACCAGAGCCACAAACCCAACTTCCTTAATCCATTGTTTTGAAAAAGAAAACCCCAAACAAACCAAAAACAGTAAATAAATTGTACTCTGAAAATGTCTGCTCAAATAAGAGGATCCATTTTGGACACACTTCGAAATGTGATTTATTTTAAAGATTTTTTTGCTTTAGATCACTTGAGCTGCTCTGTCTTCATTTTTAAATATTCATTCATGTTAGCTCCATAAATAAATACAACACACCTGCTTCTGCCTCTGGTGGTACTCATTGTAAGCCTGTCGCTCACAACGCAGCACTTCTTCTGCTTGCGAAAGCTCTGACTTTTCTCTATTTCCAGAGAAAAAGAAACAACAGTTGACATATCTTGTGCAATCGGCTGCAATCAGGGTATACACGATAGCCACACCTAGGATAAACTTAAACAAACTAAAAAAAAAATAAAATAAAATATGTACTAAAAATGTACCTTTACCAAATGTTGACTAACGACAAATTAATACAGCAAGTGACTTTCACCTGCTAATTATATAATCCAAGCCATACCTGTCTAGTTTGAGGAACTCCTCATCTAAAATTTCAAAAGCTTTGTGGATCATGCTCATTGCCTCATCACGAACTGTGGTGAAATCTTGATGGGCTCTGGGCTAGAAGGTATAAAACATTGAATTTAAAATACATAGGCTGGGTCTGCTCTATGTGGACAAAATATAATATGGTAATTGCTATTTTGAATGCCCTATGTTGTATTAAAGGGACATTCCAGTTCAGACATATAATGGTTTGGACGGTATTATGCCATTCAGCCTCAACAGCTTTGACAGAATTCATTCATTCTGGGCGCAAGGTGGGAACACACCCTGGAGGGGGTGCCAGTCCGACACACACTCACACATTCACTCTCTCTCACACACACCTATAGACACTTTTGAGTAGCCAATCTTCCTACCAACATGTGTTTTTTGACCGTGGGAGGAAACCAGAGCACCCAGAGGAAACCCACGCGGACACAGGGAGAACACTGACAGAATTAAATTTTTTCTATACTTTTCATGCTGTTCTTCATTAGTATTCTTTCAATATTACAATCTGCATGGGATAAGCAAATACAGTGGAACCTCTACTAACGAACTCCTATACTAACAAACTTTCCAATATATGAACCGGGCATTTGAATATTTTTGCCTCCACCAACGAACCATGACTCTAGAAACGAACCCGAGCCTCCGCCGAGCCGGCGGCTGGAAATGGCCACTGGCCCCAATAGGCGAGTCTCCCAGCGCCCAGACTTGAGTGAGCGTTTAAGATTAGCAAATTGTAGTTTTAGCAATTTAGCATTAGTGTAAATAGCAGGCATTAAAATTAGTGCTAAGTTAAGCCGTATCTACACTTCGTCTCCCCACATTCACCCGCCTACTCCGTTATTCCACCCACCCCCCACCTCCCGTCATACAGCCAGTGCCTGTGTTACTCCTCCAGCCAGTCGTCACGTCTTCAAGGTAGCGATGTGTAACCACTTGAAACTTTTTATTTCTTTTTTTATTACTGTTACCACTGTATTTCTTTTTTATTTTAGTAACGCTACATGTATTTTTTTTTACTAATCTGAGAGTGTTGTAAACATATATCAGTGCAAAAAGGGTGACTTTTGGGGTGGGGTCTGGAACGCATTAATTGCTTTTCCATTATTTTAAATGGGGAAAATTGACTCGAGAAACGAACTTTTCTACTTAGGAACCGGGTCACGGAACCGATCAAGTTCGTAGGTAGAGGTTCCACTGTATGTGGAAGTGGGATCATGATGACGCTTATAAACATAGATTTGATATTTGGCAACACTGTTAGCCATTTTGCTTCCTTTACATTAGCCAGGTAGAAATAAAATATCAAACATCCCAAGCTCATTTATCTACACCCCGAAATAAAAGTTAATCCCACCTTCAATATACATCACAAGAAGGGGGTTTTGTTAGTATTTAAGCAGGAGGCTCTCAGGCTAGACTGTAGGAGGTGAGTAGGCAGGTTTAAAACATATGTAGCAATGGTTAAAGTTTTTGTTTTTGAATGGAGTGTCCCTTTAAAACAAACTAATCTTATAGACAAACAAAGAACAATCTATAGGACAATGACTGAATTTTATGACTATTAATGTTGACTTGATAACTCATATGAGTTTAAATTAATGCTCTTATAGGAGGTGTCTTCTGGAAATGTATCACAAGTAATGTGAATAAACAGCAGATTAAGTCACCTGCGTCGATTCTGTCCTCTCAGTTTTCACAGTTAATGGACTCTCACTCAGCTCATACTTCACATTGGGAACCTTGGTTGGCACGAAACTGAACACATGCACACACACACACACACGTACTCCATTTAAATATAAGAAAATAGCTCTTGTGAAACTGAGAAAGAAACTAGAACTTCAAATTTGCACATGGGTTTGGGGTTCAGTTTCAGGTGATGACAACACACTACCGTCATTTGCAGTCATTACACCCTTAAGGCACTTAACTTTTACTGTGACTGTCCTCAAAAGGCAACAAAATATAAGCCGTGAACATGTACCCACCCATTGCTAACTCCCTGAAGTCCAAATTCAGAGAGAATTTCCTTCATGACTGTAGTAAATGTAGAAAAATATAATTTAGGTTACCAGATTGTAATACCACTGATCGATAGGAAAATATGGTGCAGTCCTCTTACCCGGCTGCCTCTCTGATGGATTGATTAATTTCATTATCTTCATGTCATTGAATTCCTGCTCCTCACTCTTGCCTCCAAACACATACATCTTTAAGAAAGAAAAGCATATTTAAAAACATTTTCCCTTTAAGAAGATTTCTTGCTTGTTGCTAAAGTGGGTTGAATTTGACTTTCTTTGTTAATAGAGCAATCTTGTCAACTACAATCGAGGTTTATTGGCATTCCTACCAGTCACTTAAGACACTCTTAGACACTCACTTAAGCCTTAAGCCTGAGTGTCTTGATCTTTGGAATAAAAACAGACCACAACCACAATCACTATATTGGTCCAAACAAATTGCTGTTTGATATTTTTCCCAAATTGTTCAGCCATAGTGCTCAACAATTTACCATGTATTAGTCCTGATGTTGTATATTTGTATCCAGTTAATTAATAAATGTTACTCATACTTTAATTCCCTTCAGCTTTATATTTACATCCTAATATAGAAGGGAATAAAACAAATACAAAAACAAAACAAAAAATGTATTTTTGGAAAATATTAGCTCTTTAAATCTACTCTGAACCAGGATTACTTAATTATGTCCTCTGGCTCCTAGAGGCTGCAGGTATATCTTTCAGCGCTGTACGACTCCAGCTAATTGGGTTTCTCCCTGTCAAGAGGTGAACTCATTAGTGAAATATGGTAGAGTTGTACTGGATTGGTGTGGGAACCTATAGATACTGGATGGACTGAGCTGAGTACTACTAATACAGGTCCTTACACATATATATACTTATGCACTCACGTGACTATGAAGGATGAAGGCAATGTGCCCATAGCGTCTTGCTGGAGGAATCCCCACATACAGAGGTACCTTCCATTTCCTTTTTGCTGAGAAAACATATAAAATACACAAGTTGCATCGTCATGGCACATTGTTGGTAGTATGTACTTGGGAACATAAGATTATAAGGACAGTGTTTTACCAACGCTAAACTTGTGAATTTCATTAGTCGAAGAGACTCTTCCATCAGGGCCAGTGACCATTCCCCCAAACAAGTAGACATCCTACGTAAAACAATCAGAAATTCTGTTATGAATTATTGTGCACCAGCTGCAATCAAGAGAAAACAAGATTAAAGTGGTGACCCTGAACAAGACATGACTGGGACATATTTTTTTATGTCCCATAATTTGGGTAGTCCTTGGTCTGGTAGTCATGGGAAACTTCATGTTACTTCATTCTGATCAGGGTCCAGAGTCTATTCTGAACCATAAGGTGCTATGTAAAAACCCACCCTGGGCCCATCTCAGGGCATTACACATACACCCACACCCAGTAACTCACACACTCACAACTACTAACAATATTGCACCACCAGTCAACCTACTGATATGCTTTTGGACAGTGGGAGAAAACTATAGCACCTGGAGGAAACTCACACAGACCCTGGGTTTGCGTGCTCACAACAAACTAAACTATGCTCAGACCAGAGGTGGAGATTGAACCCAGAACCCAATGACTCTGGAGATGTGTGGCACTGACACAAATGTGTGGTAGGACACACTGGCACAAGGAATGGAAAAGTCCAAGTAAAACAAGACTTTCCAAAATTCTAGCTCCAAAACTTCTTAGAACACATAGTAAATTGTAAACTTGAACAAGTTAGCAGAACACAAACAATTAAGGCAATCAGTTGCCGTAATATTAACGTTCATAAACTCAAATGTTCAAAGTATGCATACACATTTACTTTAAGTGTATAATGCTTGATACAACAGAAAAACATGGTACGCAATACTATGTACTATTTGTACTAAACTAATTGGATTTAAATATTTAAAATAAATATTGCATGTTGTCTAAATGTATTGTATAAGAGTTCTTATTAATTAATTAAGTAATTAATTAATTGTCAGATTGGGTCCAGCGCCCATCTGGAATCCCTGTGACGAAGGCAGGAGCACACACTGGACAAGGCACCAGTCCGTCACAGGGCACTACACACTCACACATATGGACCATTTTGCACAGCCTGTCCACCTACCAATGTTTACTTATGGGCTGTTGGGAGAACAACCAGATGTGGGGCTTGAACCCACAACCCCAGGACTCTGGAGCTATGTAACAGCGATGTTACCTGTTGCACCCCTGCCCACCCCCGCCCCCACTCACTCACTGAAATAAAAACATGAACCTGTCCACATGAAATTCACCATCCACCATTCTGGCTGAAAATCGCTGTGCACTGTTTCTGTGTCGGCAGCAGGTAGTGTCGCAGTCACACAGCTCCAGGGGCCTGGAGGTTGTGGGTTTGATTCCCGCTCCGGGTGACTGTCTGTGAGGAGTTGGTGTGTTCTCCCCATGTCCGCGTGGGTTTCCTCCGGGTGCTCCGGTTTCCTCCCATAGTCCAAAAACACACGTTGCAGGTGGATTGGCAACTCGAAATTGTCTGTAGGTGTGAGTGTGTGTGTGTCTGTGTCGCCCTGTGAAGGACTGGCGCCCCCTCCAGGGTGTGTTCCAGCCTTGCGTCCAATGATTCCAGGTAGGCTCTGGACCCACCACGACCCTGATCAGGATAAGCGCTTACAGATAATGAATGAATGAATATTTCTGTCTATGACTTCAGAAGTCATGCTGCATAAATTCATAATATTTAAGTTCAGCTAAATCTATAATCAAGTTTTTTGAATTCACAAACAGGACTCTGAGTGCAACTCATTCATTCATCGTCTGTAATCACTTATCCAGTTAAGGGTTGCGGTGGGTCTGGAGCCTACCCAGAATCACTGGCGCAAGGCAGGCAACACACACTCACACCTACGGACACATATGAGTCGCCAATCCACCTACAAACGTGTGTTTTTGGACTGTGGGAGGAAACCGGAGCACCTGGAGGAAACCCATGCAGACACAGGAAGAACACACCAAACTCCTCACAGACAGGAGTGGGATTGGAACCAACAACCTCCAAGTCCCTTGAGCTGTGTGACTGTGACACTACCTGTTACGCCACCATGCAACCTTCTGGGTGCAACTCATCAATATATTTTAAGTTTGAATCACTCAATCCATATAATTACTTTGAACATTAGAGTTTACAGTGCGTTGCCTGAGCCCTTGGGAGCTGAAAGGAGTGGTCTTGCTGAAGTCTTGCCTCTGGATGTGCTGCTAAAGATACATCACCATCAGGAACATTCATCTTTGAGAGGCAGGAGAACATGAAGCTCTTGTTTGGAGTTATATTAAATGAAAGGTGGTCTCTGACTTTTACTCATATCCGTGTATGTGTATCTGTTGGGATGAACCAATGATCATATTTACGGTTGGTATTCTACAGAGCAGGCTTGTTTACTGGAGGTAGACGTAATGTCATGGCTATTTTCAAAACGGTACGAAAATGCAACCTGTTCATCATTTGCTAACAGTGTGTGTGGAGTTTCCACCTGGTGCTATGACACCAATAAACCAGTAATAAACTTTTTTATTTACTATTTTATGACTTTGCCTTTCAATCCATAGAGATAAATTAAGTGATTTGAATGCTCACAAGGACCGTTTTAAATGATGTTTCGGACCTTGTCATGGTGAGCTGTAAACGTTTGACCAGGGCAGGACAGGGGCGACTCCCCTTTGACCTCACTCCTCTGCCACACCAGGGTCTCTGTGGAGGAGCACAGTGGGTGTCAAGAAACAGCTCTCACAAGATATAACCTCTGAGTAATGTGAAAAGAAAATTTTTTTAAAGGCTTAAAGCTTTTTAGGTAGAGATTTATATTCAGCATCTACATGTCTGTGAAAATATGGCCAAATTTATTCAGATGTTTGATTAAAAGTTTGTGGACACCCCTTCTAATTAATATATTCTGTTAATTTAAGGTTCACCAATTGTGGACACCAGCATTCGTTGCTGCCCTGGGGCAGCTCCGCTGGAGTCTAAGGTAACCATGTTCAACGCCAAGTGCTGATTACTGTGGTACAAAGGCCACAGCACTGGGCAAGTAGCAGTAAAACCTTGATCTCTGGAGTGACAGAGCTTTGGGTTCTGCTGGTGTGGGGATTGTGATCTAGAGCATTAGCATCAGACCGCTCAGAATAGCCAACATTTACGGATAAGTGCAGGACAATTTGACTACATGATACGTCAAGCTTTTGCCCTCCACTTGGTTGCCCTTTTTTATTTGCTTGTATTTTTATGCAGTTCCCTTTATGTATGAAGTATACCTGTGTTTAGAATGTGAATGTCTTTGTAGTAGGACCCATCCATTCCACAGCCACCGAACAAGTAGATCTGCTCATTGACTGCAGCACACTTATGGTTATATCTATAAAAGAAACATTCACAGTACATTGCACAGGAGAATGGAGTGTCTGGGGATGCCTGGAGAAGGGGGTCACAATATTGAATCAGAATCAGAAATATAGTGGAAAAAAAAGAGATGGCCCTCAGTTACATTTTCGCATGAGGTCACTAAGCAAATGAACCCCCTCCAAGGCTCCATGGCAACGCTTTTCACATACTGCACCAACAACTGATCACCCAGTGTGTTCAGAGCGAGACTTGGCACTGTAAACCTAGTGATCAATGTCAGACCCATGCAACACCAATACGGCCTAAATGTATGGTTCATAAAAGTGGGATTTAATAATCGAAATCTTATCTCTGAAACATACAGGACATATATACTTAATATATGTAAATGTATGTAAATATATGTAAATATATGTAAATCACATAATAATGTTACCTTGCAGATGGCAGTGACCCAGTTGTTTTAACAGGAGTCCATGTCATTGACACTAGAAGAGGATAACTATTTTAATACTACTGGCATTCCACAAATTAAATTAATTATTGATATTACAATATAAGATGTGTTAATTCAGTCAAGGACACATTCAGTATTCCTACACTACACCAGTCAGCCCTAATATTAAAGCTGCCACTATATAGCCTTATAGAGAGTGTAGCACATCATTTGTTCTGCTTACTCCGTTAGCCCTCACTGTTATTCAATGATCACAACTCCTGATGGACCACCAAGGCATTATTGACAGACGTGGTATTGGTGTTTAAATGCGTGTTGCTGGAAAGAGTGAACCAGACACAACAGTGCTGCTTAAGTTTGTAAAAACTGTAGTGTCACTGATGCACCACTGACTAGACTAAAGGATGACCAACACAAGTTGTGCAGACACAGATAAGCTACTGTCTCTGACTTTACATCTACAACTGAAAAAAAAGAAGTGGGTGTGTCTAATAGACTGAAGAGTGAGTGTGCACTCAAATTAAAAATTCCAGCAGCACTGCTGTGTCTGATCCACTCGTACCAGCGCAACACACACTAGGATACCACCACTAACACCACGTCAACGTCATTGCTGCCCTGAGAATGAACCACCAGTGGTTCTGTCATTTTAGGAATTATTGCTTTAATTGCCCTATAAGGCTTCATTAAAGACCCAGGAAAATGCTGTTCTGGGAACTACAGACCCCTATCTGAGCACCCCATTAGCTGCATTGGTTAAGGACCTGTGTTGAACATCATGAGGTCATCTGAAGGTATTCCATCCAGGACACCTCCGTAGACATATATATTGTCCCCCAGAGCTGCAGAGCTGTGTCTGAGGGTTTTCATTGCAACTCCTCCAGTGACAAGCTTCTCCCAGCTTAGTGACACTGAAAACGAGTTAGAACCAAATTAATTTCAGAATTCCTATGATGGATAATTTCCATATGTTTTACTTTCCTTCTGTTTGGAACACTGAGAGATGTGGCTTCTTACCAATATCAAAACAGTACACCCCCGGGAGACACTCCTTTGCTTGAGGGTGGCAGGAACCTCCGAATAAGTACAGTTTCCCTTTGATAACACTGTGAAGAAGAGATGACATCTTTATATTAAAAAGTAATCTTCCTGGGTCCCCCCAGGGCATATGTCTTGAAATGCATCTTCTTAGTTTAGTTATTTCTTAGTCTTATCTCAAGTGTAAAGTGTCACGGGAGGAGGATTTTTATTGTCAGTTCAACTATATACAGTGTGTACAGTACATGGTGAAATGAATCCACGTATCTCAGTGACATTGCAGTTGACCAATCAGATTACACATTGGGGTGATGTAAGTGAAACAAACTGCAGTGTGCTATGATGATATTGTTAGAGGGGGTTACAGAGATGTAAACACTGCACATTCGTATAAAAATAGTACACTAATTAGCAGCACATGGAGAGCAGTGATTGTCTGTTTCAACAATCTTTCATTTAGCAGCAAGAGTAATTAAAAGAATGAATGAGAGAAGTCCAATGTTCAGCAGCAGTGGTGTGTGTGTGTGTGTGTGTTTTCTTTTCTTTCTTCAGTCTAGTCACAGGATATTGATGGTTCTGAGTACCAGGGTGAAGAAGCCATTGCACAGTAAGGGTTTGAGAGCCCAAAGGTTTCAGTACATTTACCCAGATGCTAGGTAGGTGAGGAGTGTGTGTGAGGGGTGTATGTGATCATCCGCATTGCTGTTTTTTTTTTTTTTGTGGATGTATCTAATAATAATAAAAGAAAATAAATCCTGTGAACTGTGAGGACTCTAATGCTTCATTCATTCATTCAATAATTGCCTGTAAGCGCTTATCCAGTTCAGGTTCGCATTGGGTCTGGAGCAAGGTAGGAACACACCCTGAAGAGGGTGCCATCGCAGAGTGATACACACTCACACCATATGGACACTTTTTAGAAGCTAATCCACCTATCAATGTGTGTTATGGAGCATGTGGAGAAAACCAGAGCACCCGGAGGAAACCCACGCAGACACAGTGAGAATACACCACACTCCTCACAGACAGTCACCCGGAGGAAACCCATGCAGACACAGGGAGAACACACCACACTCCTCACAGACAGTCACCCGGAGGAAACCCACGCAGACACAGTGAGAATACACCACACTGCTCACAGACAGTCACCCAGAGAAAACCCACGCAGACACAGGGAGAACACACCACACTCCTCACAGACAGTCACCTGGAGGAAACCCACGCAGACACAGGGAGAACACACCACACTCCTCACAGACAGTCACCCGGAGGAAACCCACGCAGGCACAGGGAGAACACACCACACTCCTCACAGACAGTCACCCGGAGGAAACCCACGCAGACACAGGGAGAACACACCACACTCCTCACAGACAGTCACCCTCACAACACACCCTATATTGGTTTGGTTTGCATATATTGTATTAGGATTTTGATGAAAAGGTATTTTTGCGCATATTATTATTATTATTATTATCATTATTATTACTATTATTAATTTGATTATGTTTCTCAACATTTTCAACACTATTTCAATGTAATGTATAAGTAATTCACTGTGTTCATAAATAATTAATTATACATTTGTTATGTCTTATATTCCTAAAGTCAAGTGCAATCTCAAGTGCAATCTTGTTTTTTTTTTTTTTGCTTTTTTACCAAAGTGTGTGTCCTTCTCTTGCTGTGGGAACAACTCCATTCTGAGGCATCATCTCCCAAGTGACACGAGTAGGAGTGACTTACAGAAAAGAAATGAAAAAGGTCAGTGTTGGGAGAAAAGGCTGACTTCATACATTTCTAAAATATATATGGTTCACATATAAGAATTGAGTACAGTGAAGTGCTATTGGTGGGATCGGGGGCGGGGGGTGCGGGTGTTGTAAATAATGAGTATTTTAATAACAGAACACTTAATGACAAAAAAAAATAACACAAAGATGTAAAGAATGTTATGGTATATCATAACATTACAGAGTAAGGCATAACACTAATACTAACACATTAAATTAATCCTCTAAAACTGCAATTGCTTGCATCATTTACCTGTAATCATGTAGAAATCATTCAAATATACAGGTTCTGCTTCCTAAGGAGAGTAAAACAAAAGTAGGTTAAGATGACGTTAATCAATGTAATGTATATTTTATGCAAAAAATCTCTTCACACTTTAAAGCTGTGAATCTGTTGTCAGCTCTGTTGTTCAAATATAGCTGAAGTGTTAGAATGTTCCACACCTCAGAGTTTATGGTTGACGTGCCTCCATATAAAAACACAATATTTCCCGCCACTGCAATCGCATGACCGTACCTATAGATAAACACATAAACTGAATGAACAACACTGTAATGTTACTGTAACGAGGTGTTTCAAATGGTTTGACGGTGAGAAACTGAGTGAGAAATATTTGCAGGGTGGGTCATAAGAACCAGATGTCTGAACCCTCTAAAAGCTACTTCAAGGCATAGCTGAACCATCAGCAGGGATTGAAATGGTGATCTCTGGATGGTAGGACAAATGCTTGGAATGCTTTACCTCCCAAGAGACCCTCACAGGTAATTATAAATATAACATAAAATGGCTATACCCAGTGAAATCACAGGTTCCTGTCACAAATAAATTCTAATTCAATTTTGATGTGTATAGAGGGAAATATATCTCCATGACACTGTGCTACATTAATATAAATATGCAAAAGACCCCAGAGCAATAAAATACCAAGTTACAGAATGTAAACACTATAGAAAACTGTTCTATAAAACTATAACTGTAACAGTACAAACATTAAGTAGAGTACAGTACAAACTGCTATAGATATACTGTAATACAATGCACCATCAATCAAAATTTTGATGGAAATCCCCTTTAAAGACATATAATACATGCATTAGGTTAATTTCTTTTTTACAAACCTACTAAAAGACAGTTGCTCACCTTGGGGTGGGTGGCACTCCTTCAATCTCCTTTTCAACCCAGTGTCCACTAGCCAAGGCCATTCTAGGCACTGAAATTCTTTGTTTATAGTTATCTGTCACCTAATCAAACGTGTTTGAAACAGTAGAAGGTAAGTCAGGAATGTGCAATATCCCAGAAGTATTGGTCCATAGGAACGAATTCATTCACAGATCTGCTGTACACCTGTAAGATGAGGACACTTGTTGCCTAGCAACAGTAAACAGACGTTTCTGCACCTCACTCAGTTGCTCTCAGTGAAATGGGTTCAGTAAGTCTGTTGGAATCTTCTACAGTAAGCACTGCTGTTCCTGAAAGACACAGGTTTTTAATACACAGCAAATTCACCAGTGTTAAATCAACATTATTAGTGTTAAAATAACACTGATAGTGTAATAATTTAACACTCTCAGTTGTTAACACTAATAGTGTTGATTTACCACTGGTGAATTTGCTGTGGAATGTCGTTACCGCGATGTGTTAATCTGGTATCTAGTCTAACTATAAAACTTGAAAAAATAAGTTCTAATAAAAGTTTCTAGTTCTTTTAAAAATACTTGAAAGACGAAGACGACTTGGAAGATCAGCAGGCTCTTTATTTTCTTAAAGCATTGGGGAGCAGTCTCAGAAGGCCTCCCAAGGACTCACTCACAAAGACACACGGAAAACCACAGTTTACATACACTTTTTGGGGTGAGGTCATCTCGCCCCTCCTATTAGGTTGCATTCCATAGGACACAAAATGGTACCCTTGTCTCCCCAAGAACACAGTATATCATAGGAGCCCAATTAAAAAGTATCCTTGTCTTCTAAGGAAGTCGTATTTCACACTGTACCAGACAATCTCATGCTACACCATTTTTTCTACAGAGTTCAGGCCTGAGTTATAAACTCAAGTATCCCTTTGACCATTTTAATGTTTTTTAATGTAAAACTCATTTGTTTAAAATAATTCTCATGTCTCTATATTATTTGTTTATTACAGTCATATGTCTCTATATTCTTGCCTCTGGGAAAATGTCCCATGCCTGATCTATGAATAAGTGGATTCATATGTTTTTCATATGCTCACTTTTTTCCTAATTCTCCATCATTCCCCCCTTTCACGACTACTAGTTGTCACGATTCAAGGAGGGCGGACTGATGGAGACGGATGCACACGCTAAAACACAGTACTTTTAATTAAACAAAAGATATAACAAAATGAAGACAGTCAACTACGGCAACAACAAGACATATGAAATGTATAAGAAAACGACAGAGACAGACAGACCGAACTAAGGAACAAGACACGGAAAGACTGGAGGCGAAACAACAAGATTTACAGGAAAGAAACTACATGGCTTGGGGAGAGAAACTAAACGACATGACTAGGAATGAGAATGACGCAAACCGACATGACTAGGAAACAAAACGACTTGACTTGGAGTGGGAAAGAAACAAAACAAATGACAGATATGAGGAAGCGAGACAAGGGGACTTAAGTACATCTACCAGACGAGAAACACCTGAGACAGATAATGAGAGGGCAGGGTAACAAATGAGACAGGGATGAGGAGGAGGAACAAAGGCGGGACAAGGGCGGAGACATGGACAATAACAAACAGAGCCATGTGCTGATAGAGCAAATGGCGGGGAAAACAGGCATGACAGGACGAGTGCGTGACACTAGTCGTGAACCCCTGCATCTTTTTTATTTATAAATGTAAATAAAGGTGCATATATGCATTTATATAGATGTTAGTATATACTGTGTATAATAGCTGGATATATGTGTCTGAATAATGCAGAGTATTGGACTAAAAATAAACAAGTAAAACATACCATAAAAAAATAAAAGGTAAAAATTCAACATACCATCAGTAACTCCAGCTGCACTGCTGTGTCTGATCCCCTTGTACCAGCACAACACACGCTGACACACCACCACATCAGTGTCAGTGCAGTCAGTGCAGTGCAGACAATGATCCACGACCCAAATAAAATATGCCCTTTGGGGTTCCTGACCATTAAAGAACACAGTGAAAGGGTGCAAACAAAGTAAAAACAACTGAGAGACTTCATCCTGAAAATGTAGCTCCTAAAACTGTAACACTTAAATGTTTGATTGGTGTATTACTGTAATTATAACAGTCTATAATAGTATTAATTAAAATTACAACAGGGGCGGCACGGTGGCGCAGCAGGTAGTGTCACAGTCACACAGCTCCAGGGATCTGGAGGTTGTGGGTTCGATTCCCGCTCTGAGTGACTGTGTGTGAGGAGTTGGTGTGTTCTCCCTGTGTCTGCGTGGGTTTCCTCCGGGTGCTCTGGTTTCCTCCCACAGTCCAAAAACACATGTTGGTAGGTGGATTGGCGACTCAAAAGTGTCTGTGGGTGTGAGTGAATGTGTGTGTGTCTGTGTTACCCTGTGAAGGACTGGCGCCCCCTCCAGAGTGTATTCCCACCTTGCGCCCAATGATTCCAGGTAGGCTCTGGACCCACCGCGACCCTGAACTGGATAAGCGCTTACAGATAATGAATGAAAATTACAACAGTCTTTATGTCTGCTAAGCTTTGGAAAGGTTATAGCAAAATAATGGTCACACACTTTTATATACAGCACCTGAAACTACGGACACTGGAAGCCTGTGCTAGCATTTCTCCTGCGGTGTTGCTATCAGTGTGTGAAGAGTGGGAGAAGAAGGTTGCATTGACAATCCAACACAATGGGCAGCACTTTGAACACATTTTATAAGTAGTCAGAAACTTGTAAATAACTCATGAAAAAATAAAGTTATGTTAAAACCAAGCACACGACCCTCTTCCCATTAAAAAATCTAAAGTTGGATCCAAAATGGCTGACTTCAAAATGGCCACCATGGTCACCACCGATCTTAAAAAGTCCCCCCCCTCCCATATACTAATGTGCCACAAACAGGAAGTTAATATCACCAACCATTCCCATTTTATTAAGGTGTATCCATATAAATGGCCCACCCTGTAATTGTTATAACACATACAACAGAGGATACCTTAAATCTAGCTCTTGCTCTCTGGGTGTCACCTGTGTGTGACCTTGAACTGAAACAGTGTGGACCAGTAGCACACATAAAAAACATATCTAGCAAAGGGTTCACTCATTCATGTTTTTGTTCCTGTGTGAAAAGGTCTCATTAAAACTGGTCTTATCAGAACCGGAATGTATGGAGAGATACTTAACGGAGAAGAAACTCAGTTCCAAAATATTAGTTAGTCATTTATTTATTTCTTTGAAGAAGAAAATGTATCAAAGTGCATTAAAACAAGATTGATGCTGATATGCAGTGTAGACTTTATATACTAACTAATGACCGTACCCTGGAGACTTATCAATATCCTATGGTTGGTGACTAATTGAGGATCTTGTCCTTTGCTAGGAAGGTTTTGAAGAGATGCTGACACTGAAAATAATTTATCATAGAATTAATGAGATTTTGATGTCAAGGTTAAGAAAATGAAGATAAACAAGATGAGGTAACCGTTTGGTGGAATGTCAGGATGACCTTCTTCACCCAGAACCCAGAGAACATTTTTGTGAACATATCAGTCACGTCTAGAGTGGGCACAAGATGATTCAGAATGAACACATGTTTGGAAAAGCTTAATTCTTAAAATAATGCTTGAAGCCTATTTCTTTATTAATCAGCATTCTGTAAAATTGTAATTACCAACTGACTGAAGAGACTGGGGATCATTTGATCATGACCCATGCTTTCTACTGTTTTGAGGAGTTTACATAATGAAATTATTCATTCATTCATTTATTGTCTTGTAGCTGCTTTTCCAGAATCACTGGGCGCAATTAGGTGGTGCCAGTCCTTCACAAGGCGACACAAACTTACACATTCACTCACACCTATGGACACTGTTGAGTCACCGATCCATCTACCAACAGGTGTTTTTGGACCATGGGAGGAAACTGGAGCACACAGAAAAACCTACATGGACACGGGGAAAACTCCAAACTCAGACAGTGACCCGGAGCGGGGCTCTTAATGAAATTAAATACAGAACATTTATTCACCTCACTTTTGTACTGTTTGTTTAAGGTGGTTGCAACTACAATACACATGCAGTCTAGAAATCTTTAAAAATATATTTTGAATTCCATTTCAACCATGTGTTGCTTCTTTGAGCATCAGTGGCAGCATCTTGCAGCCTTTTATAATGGCTGACAATCTATGAACACTTTTTTTCAAGTGGTAAATCTGCCCAGAAATCTTGGCAACAAATAGTGTTCAAAGTTTTGAGAGTACATTTAATTTGTTATTATAATAAATACACTACATATAATACATTTCATATAAGGAATTTCATCTGATCACAGATATTTAAAAATGTGTTTTGTAAGAGCATTCTTTTATTGTTTGAATTGTAAATCTTATTCAGCTAGGGGAACATAAACTTATGAGCATCGTTGTATTTATTTCTTTTTATAGCTTATTGATTGTATTAGTTCTATTCTTCCCTTTCAATTATTTCTATTTATTTTAATGGTCTAATAAAAGCTGCATCTGTCACAGGGAACTGAAACTCACACCCACAACAGTTCCTCCTAGTGTTCGTCATTTTTCCCGTACGTCTTTTCATAATGCCACGCCTCCTGTGCTTTGATTGGCCAATAGAATGACGTCTTTTGCGCCACGATTGGTTGAATGCGGGAAGCTGCTTGTGAGCACCAGAGCCGTGGTGAGCATAAGCCACCAGCCAATCATAGTGCGGAAGGCGTGGCTTGCGGGGAAATGCGTGGGAGTATAAAATATCACCTACCACGGGATCTTACGTCTAGAGCTGTTCGAATCCAGAAAATTGAGAGTCGACACAGACGGGCAAGAATCATCTCGTTTGGGTTCCTAAGGAGTCGATTAAAGGATCCGCATCTGAATGTCACTGATACCATGCCCTGAACTAGACAAATGTGTCAAAGCCTTCCACATTTTGTGAACATATTTCCTCTGAACATCACTGGAGCCCCTAAAATATGGAATAGATTATTTGCGTTTGTGATCAAGGCAGATTGGTGCTGATTAAAAAAAAAAAATATCATTCACTTCCATAGAGGAGTATGTTTAGATTTGGAGCTTCTAACCAAGGCATGATGGTGACTATGGAATAATAATAAAGAGCTCCCGAAATCTATGGCCACAGCTTTATCTTTAACTCTGTAAAATCAATGTTCTTTTTGCAACTGTGCTGAATCAAAAAGCAGGGTGTAAAACTCAATTTACAATAAAAAAAATGTATTTAAAATTCTCCCTGAAGACATTTTACAATAGTATTCTTCTTTGCTTTTTGCCTGCTCCATGCTATGATTAATACAATCCACATATTAGACTTGCCACACATATTATGTGAGATATTCTCCCTGACACACTCATCCCATTCATCTGGGCCTGGGACCAGCACAGAATGGGGCACCGGAACCTCACCTACTATGGTTAAAAATTGCACAGCCAATCAACCTACCACCTTGTGATTTTGGATTATGTGAGGAAACCTTTCATACCTATGCAGACATGGGGAGAACATACCAAACTCCTCACAGACAGTGGTCTGGGGTGAGGATTAAACCAAGAAGCCTAGGGCCCACCATACACAACACACCATTTTTTTAAGGTATGATAATTTATTTTTAGAAAACAGATGTATGCACAGATTTATAAAATCATAATATTGCTTTTTAATATATACATATGATGTAAAAATTTGGGGTATTACACTTGGAATACTTCTAATTAGAGTTATTTTTTTAGGATGAAATCCAAGTACATTTTTCATAAATAAAGCAGCTCGGATCGGAGAATCGACTCTTCATTCGCTGAGTCGACTCTCCTCCTCAGGCTCGTTTGTATAGTGCTACTGCAGCTCTGAGGAGGCGCTGTTTCCACTGGCGAATATCTCTCTTTTGCTCAGAAAACTGCAACGTTTACGTTACATTCTCTGTAGCTACCTCAAAGCTCCTTAGTTCAGAGCATTTTTTAAGAAAACAAGTACGGAAACGGGGAGCCTGTTCGGGCTAAAAACGAGGGAGAAACCCTGGAAGGAGCAGGAGCACCGAAGATATGCACACAGCACGGATTTTATGTTACTCCTGTGATATGTGATGAGATGGTGATGGCCCAGTCCGGGAAAGAGTCCAAACAAACCAACAGTGTTGTTCTCGTCAAGAGAATAATAATGAACGATGACAGCCCGGTAAGACAATTAAGACGACGCCGTATTACTTCAGACGGTGGAACTGAGATGCTCCGCCATTTAAATAATTTAAGGAGGAACGGAATATTCGCTTTAGAGCCCGAGCTCATTCATTCACAAACGCCATGGATAAACATTCACAATTTACAGCAAATACAGTAACAATTTCGACAGCTATCCGGAGAATTTGATTAAAAGGTCTCACTAAATGTAAACGTAACTGACGCTGAATGTGTTAAACAGTAAATTGACCGTTTGTCGATTATCCGCTTTGCTATCTTACGGTTAGCGCATTTCCAGTCACCATTTTGAAATGTTTGTCGCCAAATGTCAGCTAACCGTCGCCAGGGACACATACACACGGTCTCAGTTCAGGCCATAAACACACATTTATCCCTTACATAGACCTGTTATAATGTACGCTGTCATAAAAAAAAAGTAACGGTTTTGTGTGTTGCACCCCTCTTAGCATTAGCATGTTCGCCGAGCGCGGTGTTACGTAACACGGAGGGAGCTGTGAGCTGTGTGTTTTTATACTGGTCTTTGTCGCATTGTGAGGACGGGCCCTGGGTCCTCATGATGAAAAACAAGGCATGAAATAAAGGTTAAGTCCAGGTCCAGGTGTAAGTTGCTAGTAAATTATTGCAGTTACAGGTGGGCAATATGATAATGATCATGTATATGGTCATTATTTCACATGCCCTCTAGGGAAATGCACATTTTTAACCTTGTTAACATGTCCTTGTGCTCCTTTATGTTTGTTTGTTTTTTTGTTTTGGTTTGTTTTAATATCCGAGAGAAAGTAGCATGCGTAAAATAATCAATCAAAGCTCAAAATGTTTGCTTTGAAACCGCAGCATTCCAAAGACAGTCTCAAACAGGCGAGTTCAGACAACCAGGGTTTCGTGAGTCATAAACCTAAGGAACCAATCTTGTCAACTTACAAGGCAGGGTTTTCAAGCTACAGGCTAGTGAAAGAGGGGCAAATGAAGAAAGTGGTGGGTGCAAATCACATATCCACATATTTTTTAGGAATGTAGGGAAATCTGTAGATTTGCTTTTAACCAACGTTTAAAGTATTAGGGGATTATTCTTTTGGGAAGTACCTTCTAAATTTATTATTTAGATGAATTGAAATAGTAAGTGAATTGACATGGAGGGGGATTTAAATGAACACTGACCAACAACATGATTCCTTAAAAATATAACAAAGTTAGGCTTTGATTTAGTGAAGTGCAGTTAGTGAAATGTTAAACACAAAGCTTTGTAACGAGTTTTTTGTTTTTATGGCAATTTGTATTACCAACTTGAAGTATATACATTGATATACAAGTCAGTAAAAGTCCTCACAAGTATAGCAAGACCAAAATGTGTTTGTGAATTTCAGTTGGTCTCTTTCAACCCTCCGCTGAAATCATGCATACATTCATGAAGCCGGTGTGTATAAACCCCACTGTGACTTCTTGAGTGTGTTTTTGCCCTCTCTGCCTCTTCTTAAATTTTTAATCCATACAGTTCATCCATAACAGAGTGACTAAGCTGCTTTTAACCCTCTAATGGATTTAATATGATGGTGAACTTTAAAGGCACACTCCAGTTAACGTAACATTTGAGTGTTAGTATTTATGAGTGAATGAGTGTGTATGTGAATGAATGTCTGTATGTGTGAGTGAATGTGTGTGCCCATATATGGATTGGCACTCTATCCTGGGTGAAACCCTAGTGCCCGATGCAGTCCTCCAGATGGACGGTCGTTCCTGGTTGAGAGTACGCTGTGCACGTTTGACTGCTGTTTCTCACCAGTGTGTGTGTGTGGATTGAATGTTGAATGTCGATTGTAAAGCATCCTTGTGTTTCTAGAAAGGTGCTATATAAGTGTAACATTAAATAAATAAATGCTACAAAAAGTAGAATTTGCAAATGAAGCAATAACAATCATGGCTGAATATTTTCACTTTGAAACTGCATTGTTCTAAAGATGACCTCAAACTGGTGAATTTAAACATTTGGGGTTTCTTACATCATCCCTTACCCAAGGAGACAATCCGACAGGCACGTAACGGAGATAAAGGCAGGAATTATGTTGTATATTTACAGTTATATTTAAGCCACATTTAAGGCACTAGGGTATTTTGTTTTTTACTTCTATTTTGATGTTATTTTGATGAGCAGAGATGAATTTTAAGAAGTTTAATAAATGTTTAGGGGGAACATTATGCATGATTAAGCATGTACATTTATGTCCCAATTTATTATTCCACTTTAGGTGATAGTTCGGCCGTATTACAATTTATTTTTGTTAGGTTTACACTCATTTGTGAATTGTTGGTCCATGTGTATCCAACAATTATCATGGACATAGAGGTCAATGTCAACATTTAAAATTTTAAATTAAAAAAACCCTGCCATTTGAGCACTTTAGCCCAGTGACAAATGTATTACTTTTATAGATTATAAGTGCATCATTAAATATCAGTTTGAAATATCAGTCAAACCTAAAAAACTGTAAAAGTGTAATTTGCTTTTAAACTAATTTTATAACATAAAAAGGACCCTTTATTAAATAATTTTTAAATAAAAAAAAATATTGAATATGCTAATGATGCAATTGAAATAATACTGCATGCTATGACAGAATTAACTGGAACTGGATTTCATTATTCTTTAATATTGTTTGCACATAAAATATAAAATAAATGTTGTAAATAAGCAAATGCATGGCATCTGCTGTTTTATTGCAGTAGTTTATTTAATGCTGACTTTTCAGGCAGTGTTGTTTCAAGGCCACTAGTGCTCAAATTTGTTTCAGGGCAAATTACGTACAGTACCAATCAAAGGTTTGGACACACCTCATTAGTCATTGGTGGAATAGAGCTATTCACTTTATAGAACTGTGTACCAGCCCCTACCTCTGCACAACCCAAGAAATGGTCTCAAACACATTAAGAAGGCAAGCGGTTAAAATTAACAAATTAACTCTTGAAGAGGCCACAGCTGTTCACTAAAAACCATTCCAGGTGATGACCTCATGAAGCTGTCATCATACAAAAGGTGGCTACTTTGAGTATAAGTATGAGTATAAGTATAAAACTGCTACATAATCCTTTAGGTGTTCCTTCATATTTTTAATATCTTCCATATTAATTTACAATGTAGAAAATAATAAAAAAAAACAAAGAAAACAATTGAATGAGAAGGTGTTCGAATTTTTTGACTGGTCCTGTACATTCACAATATGTGGAAAATTGCCCAAAACAAAGGAAGCCCTCTCTGAATGGGTGTGTCCAAACAATTGACTGGTAATGTGTTTAAACAATAATTTGTGATACTCAATATTAAAGAAAATAAACTTAGCAGTACAAAAATGGTGCTGATATATTTCTTGTTTCTGTGCTTTAACCCTTCTCACACAAACACAAAGTGTGTTCATGTAACAGCTGAATGCTTTCTGTCAGGAAAATGCCCGTGGAAGTACATGTCATATAAAAGCTTCAAATGGGCACTTTTTTTTGTAGGATGTCTGGAACCATTACGTAACTCACATGCTCAAACGTTCACTGCCCGTTCACAGTGCCCTGTGTGTGTTCTTCTGCTGAGTCTGGTCTACAGTATATCAGGACATTTATCATTAAAGCACAAAGACAGTAGACTTTAATAATATAGATTTTGCTAATAACAGATGGGCTGGAAGTAAGTTGTATCCAAACAGGCTGCATGTTGGATTTATGTAACTTGTTTGTAGAGAATGAATAAATCATTTCCGGTGTTAGTCTCACGAGTTCACACTTTGCTAAATACAAGTGTATCTTGGAATGGTTTGTATCTCAGCTCTGGGTATGTAGGTTGTTGTTAGTTGTAACAGCTGCTCTCTAAGGAGAAGTGCTTATTTGATTTGCGGAAATAACAGACTAGTGAGAATTTGAGCTTTTTTTTAGTGATGAATGGATTAGTCAAAAATTGATGATGTACTAATTGAGCAACTAAATTTTAACAATTAATTTCTTGATTGATTGATTATTTTATTTGGTTGATATGCCCATGCCTACAAAATTTGCTGTGACTTCTTCTATTAATAACTGGTGTGTGTTTCAGATGCAGCAGGGAATCGGGAAACCCAGCGTTTACCATGCAGTGGTTGTCATCTTTCTTGAGTTCTTTGCATGGGGGCTCCTTACCACTCCAATGCTTACTGTAAGTTTAGTCCTCCTCCTTTCTGTTTCTTCTTCTGACCTCTTTTTGTTAAACTACAATTGATTTTTTCTTTTCTGTTCCTTTTTTTTTGTGTAGGTTTTACACGAAACATTCCCACAACACACATTCCTAATGAACGGCCTCATTCAGGGAGTGAAGGTGAGAGATAAGTGCAAATTATTTTTGGAGACTCTCTCTTAACCCAGATTTGCGATCTTGGCTAACGCACTGTGATTTGTGTCAACCAGGGCCTGCTTTCTTTCATGAGTGCTCCATTAATTGGTGCTTTATCAGATGTCTGGGGCAGGAGGTCTTTTCTCTTGGTCACAGTGTTCTTCACCTGCGCCCCTATCCCTCTGATGAGGCTCAGCCCTTGGTACGTCTGTCTCTCTCTCCCTGTATTATATCTCCCAAAATTGTAACTTTACAGGAGAAGGAAGAAAAAACCTTCTTAACTGTCAATGGAAGTAAATGTAAAAAGATTGTATTCCAAGTAATTGTGAAGTATTTCTATTGGTCCATTCATATTGAAATCTTCACATGATATGAAGGACATCTGTGTTCTAAGATGTAGTAAACTAAAAATCGACAACAATGGAGATACATGTTTTTAGTTGGATGACGAGGATATGTAGAGGTCTTGTTTTCTTACTGATTGTATTGCTGTGGACTAATGAAATGTCCCAACCTTGCTTAAAATTTGAACTTATTTCTAAACTGTTAAACAAAACAAAAACAAAAACCCCTACATTTTTATAGTGGTGAGTTCCGTCTCTTCAGTGCCCCTCAGGTTCAGCTGACGTGTCTACATACTTCAAAACAACAGCACAGATGACATTAATCAAATTACAAAGCCATTGTTTCCTACCTAGATGGTGCAGTGCTTGTGCCTTGCTGTCATATTATACATCCACATTCTCCTTTTTTTTTGCCCTGTTGTTCTCCTCCAAACATGGCAGCATAGCCCCTGCCATGTCTACAGTACTCATTTCAGTAAGCTGGAGTGTAAACACTGGCAATTTACTTGTGCAAGACATGGTTTAATATCCAGGAAGTGATTGAATACAGCTCATATGCAAACAGAAATCAAAGCATTGCCTGGTGAGATGTCTAAATTATAGCTGGCAAATTGTAATGTTTGTACAATGTTCATTTTTAAAGTTAAATGTTTATATTTAACAGAAGTGTATTTTCTACATGTTATTAGAAAGTGGCGACAGAATTCTACCATGCAATACACAGATGGTGTGCATGGCATGTCCAGCAAAGCAGAACGTTAGCATTTTTACAGTTTTATAGTTTTTACACAAGGAAATATTTGCAGTCTATTTTCTGGAGATGACTCAGTCATAAAGGCGCTACTGATTATTCGTGCTGAGAATGTCACCTCCTGTTTACCAGGATTTTCATGGACATTTAAAGGCTGCATATGTGAAAGCTTGAACATTCTGGTACAGGTATCCCAATAGTGTCTGAGGGGCTAAAGGTAAAAGAAGGGGTATATTGTCAGTATATTGGACACCCTCTCATTTATTTTTCACACTCATAAATACAATAAAATTTCTCATTTACAGGTGGTACTTCGCCATGATTTCTGTGTCTGGGGCCTTTTCTGTCACCTTCTCTGTCATCTTTGCCTATGTAGCTGATGTCACTGAGGAACGAGAGAGGAGCACTGCATATGGCCTAGTAAGGGACTTTCTTAATCCTGTTTGAAAAAGCTGTTGAAATAGACGGACGATCAAAGATGCACTTGTTTAATTTTAGGGTTCATGGACGTTGTGCTTCTTTTGAAGGACCACATTAATTCTTGCTGACCTATCTAGCTGGACCTGAAAAAGCAGAGTTTTCAACTGGGTGTTATTTTGATAGCTTTGCTTTCTTTAATTAGATTTCTTTTAATATGTGCTAATAATTTGATGTGCCTATACCCAGTTGTGTTGACCCTAATTCTCCTGAAATCTCCATCTAGGTCTCTGCCACGTTTGCAGCTAGCTTGGTAACAAGCCCTGCTATTGGGGCGTACCTGTCATTAAACTATGGGGATAATTTGGTGGTGCTGGTGGCTACGCTCATCGCCCTGGCTGACATATGCTTCATACTGCTGGCTGTCCCAGAGTCCCTGCCAGAAAAGATGAGGCTGAACACCTGGGGGGCACCAATCTCTTGGGAGCAGGCAGATCCATTTGCTGTAAGGGAAGAAAACACACATCTGAGAAAAACATATCTGTACATGAAGCAGTCTCAGTGCTGTGTACTGATTAGTGCTGTTTGTTGCAGTCTTTGAGGAAAGTGGGGAAGGACACCACTGTGCTGCTCATCTGTATAACAGTGTTCCTGTCTTACTTGCCAGAGGCAGGCCAGTACTCCAGCTTCTTCCTCTATTTAAGACAGGTGAGTCTCCTTCATATGTGATTATGGCAATGTTGTTAGGTTGTTGGACTTTTGCCAATATTTTCAGCCATTTTGCTGGAGGCACTTGTCTTAGTGGTGAATAGCTAAAAACTAATATCACAATATTCTCTGAATATACCACTGTGTCAGGTGATATTTGAGTTGGTGTTTATGCAGTTTATCAACACATTACACGTATACATGTTTTAATTGAATTGTTTTTTTATTTTTTCTTATGTTAGAATAATACTTTAAAACAATACAATAAAACTTTACAAGTTTACGTTATAGACAACACATGGATTTTAAAGCATTGCTCGTTTATAGGCATTATATCAAAGGACAGGCTTGTTACAGTTATTACATAATGGTAACCTCAGTTAATTTATTTTATGCATCAAGGTTCCTGCAAAAACTTGTCATTTGCAGACTGTGCCCTAAATCTTTTTAAAGGCAGTAAGGATTGTTGATTTAAGCTCAAGCTGTGTCCTTAGCTAAGAGCTACTAAAAGCTTGTTTGTACTTCTATGAAAACCCACTTAAATATCATTAACAACACGGGTAACATACACAGACGTTTGCATAGTTGTGCACTAGGGAGCAGCATCCAAACTAGAATTTATACAGTGAGCAATGAAGAAGAATGTCTCACACTCTTATACAGAACGAAGTATAATACTGGAAAAAATAAAGATGGATGTAGATTTTTACTCAATAATAGTGTATCCCCTGTGGCAGTACTACCCCATGCATCTTTTGACAAATGACCCTCGAACCGCTTCATTTTTTTTTATGCTAGTTCAGGTTGTTCAGGTCAAGTATTGTCTTGGTCTCATAATCATGGCTCCCAGACAGTTAGTCAGCATTTACTTTACAGGACACACAGCTCCACACTGATATATGATGTGCAATTGAGATTCTGGAGGTGTGCAGGTCCATGCATTTGCAAGCCTCTGCATGCTCTGCATACCATGAATCAATTTCAGAGATCTATGCAGGTGCCTAAACCAGCCATAAATATCCAAAGCTAGGAAATATAGCTAGTCAGCCATTGAGGCCACGTTAGACCAGCAATGCTTGAACAGATGATAACGCGATCTCATAATTGCAATTATCTGTACATTATGCTAAATAAAGTCTGTTTCGACAGGCTGTGATACTGTGATCGTAATGCGAATTTTTGATCAATTAAAAATGTGATAAATTATTAATCAAAAATTTAAAAAACAATGATAAAATGATGTTGGAATTGAACAGATTGTCAGTATATTATGATATACATTGATCAAACCTAACATTATGACCACTCACTATCCTTTTTTTTTGCTTCACTGGCAAAACAGGAGAACATTGTAGTTCTGCGTTTACAGACTATAGTCCATCTTTTGCTCTGCCACTTTGTTTGATCTGTTAAACCCTTTTTCGCTAATGGTTAGGACCATCACACAGCAGGTATGATTTGGGTAGTGGCCCATTCTCAGCATTGCAGTAACACAGATGCAGTGGTGGTGTGTTAGTATGTTGCATTTGTGGAATCAGTGGATCAGACACAGTAGTTCTGCTGGTGTTTCTATCACTTTACTAGGCCTGTCACAAGAATTACATTATTGCTAATTGAGTTTACTTGTTTGTTTACGCATAAATTAACGGCTTAAGTGTTTTAGCCAGTCACGCTGTTCTGTTCTCTGGTGTCTGTAGTCTTGGCCGTTGTGTACATATGGTTGAAATCAGGTTTATTTTTTGTTTATGTTTTATTTATTTAGGATAATTTAGACATACTGTAAAATCAAGATAATGTCTAATGTCAAAGTTTTTGCTAAATATTCATCATTCTTCTCAAGGGGTGTAGTTGCATTATTATGCTACTATATTAGCATTATATCAGTGGCATAAAATGGGCTTAAAAAGACAAGAGTATCATTTATTGCAGTTATTTCTACATTGTACCCACTCAATGTCCACTCTATAAGATACATCTAGCTCATTAGACGACCTTGTAGATGTGAAGTCAAAGACAATAACTGTTGCTTTGTTACACAGTTTACGTTGGTTATCTATTGTTCCTTCATTAGTGATCACTGGCAGCTTTTGGCTTTATATTTTTTTTGTTGAACTGTTTTCAGTCCAGCAGTAACATATGAGGCTGTTAAAAACTCAGGCTGCACTGCTGTGTCTGATCCACTTGTACTAGTACAACATACACAAACACACCACCACCACGTCACAGTCACTCCAGTGCTGAGAATGATCCACCACCCAAACCATACCTGCTCTTTGGCGGTCCTGTGGGGCTCTTGACCATTAAAGAATAGGGTGAATGGCGAGAAATGGATAGCTTACACTGTGTAATTGTAGAACTACAAAGTGCTCCTCTATGGTCAGGGATGCTAATAGAATAGACCATGAGTGCAGACAAAAGGACATGGTCATAATGTTATGAGAATAACAGATGATATGTCACCCATATATCTGCAAGCCTTAAAGGTGCAAGCAGCTTAAGTTAAGATTTTTTGGTAGTGGCTCCTGGTCTCACATTTAGTTAAAAAATCTGTTTTGGAACTGTATATTCTTTTTTTATTTTGTATTCATAGCAACCAGGCAAAATTCCTGAAAGCTTCCAATTTTTAGCAAACTGAAATGACTTGTGATTTGGATGGTAGCAGCCTTGCATAGAAAACCATTCTCATGTTGTTTGGACACAGCCGTCAGAATGTTAAATTCCGCTGGCTACATTTTAGCTCAGCGGTGGGCTATTATTTGTCAAAACCAGTTAATTTGGTCTTGGGCCGACAGCGTCTGTGAGCAGCAATACAACCCTTCTTCTCCATCTTTCTTTCTCTATCTCACAGGTCATTAACTTCTCACCCACTACAATTGCTGTGTTCATCGGGGTGGTGGGGATCCTCTCTATCTTGGCCCAGGTATTTAAATGAAAACGTTTTCTACAGATTTTTTTTTGTGTGTGCACGTGAAGACGGATTTTGCGCTGCCTCATTGTCTGAGAGAGTTACTCTTTAATAAGCCAGGGTTGTAATTGAATTGCATCCTGTTAAAGAGTTCACTGATGACCTAATATGGCACAAGGTAAACTCATGCTTGGTGAATAGATTAAGCTATTTTTTTTCAGCCTTGGCATGTCAGGGCTGAATTAGTGTGTGTGTGTGAGCAGAGGTCTATTTGAGTAACACTATTCAGTAAACCTATTTGGAAGAAGGCTATTTGAATAACACATTCACCAATACAGGAGACCATGAACCATCGCTTTAAATGTGACAGTGGCAGTGAAAACTGATAAAGAATCGAGCCTAAAAAAGTGTGATGATTAATGTATTCACTTACAGTGCTGTTCCAGAGCATGGTTTCCTCACAATGTAAAATGGCAACTACAGGAGCAATTCTAGTTTTCATAAAATGTCAGGCCTTCAGTTCAGTATTCTGATTTAATTTTTCTACTTGGAGAAATACCAATTATAACGAATGTCTTAAATGGCTTTTCTTGCCATGGTGTTACACTGGTGCAGCGTCAGTGTCTGTATAAGAACATTTATACTGTACTTCAGAAAGCTATTGTCGTTTTTTTTGTATTGCACCCTAAAAATCATCTTGATCTCCTGGCAGACACTGTTTCTCACTCTGCTAATGAGGACCATTGGGAACAAGAACACGGTTCTTTTGGGGCTAGGATTCCAGATCCTTCAGCTCGCGTGGTATGGCCTTGGATCCGAACCATGGTGAGTCATGCTGTTCCAGTATGGCTTGGTATGCTTTTACAAATGGGAGAAAAATGGTGGTGAAGGAGGAAGGCTGAGCTTGTTCTACTGCGAATTCAGTGATCTGACATGAAGTGTACAGGGTGTCCTGAAGTGACCAATCAGTGCCTGATGTCTCTGTCCGTGTTGTTTAGGATGATGTGGGCAGCAGGAGCTGTAGCTGCCATGTCCAGCATTACTTTCCCTGCAGTAAGTGCACTCGTGTCTCGCAGCGCTGACTCAGATCAACAAGGTGAGATTGCACTTCCATGGCCATGTGAGTTTAGAATGATGTAATAAGAAATAGGGTAGTGTGTAGTTATGTGAAGGCGTAGCACAATGCACAAACTAACTCTGGCATGCTGTGTCATGTTAGGACTCGTGCAGGGAATAATCACAGGCATCCGAGGCCTCTGTAATGGACTGGGACCAGCACTGTATGGTTTTATCTTCTTCCTCTTCAACGTTGAGCTGAGTGGGATTACACCAATCCAGGCTGACTATGGCATCCCTCTCCAGCCACCCAGCGAGGTTAGTGTTTGCATGCTGTGCTCTTAATACAGACATTGCTAATATAGTTAGTAGTGAATAACTAGTAGGGATCACGGCAGTAGCGTTTATATATTGAAAGCTGACAAAGATTTAATTGTTTTTTAATAGTAGTAGTTCAGTTTAGCACGTCATATGAAAGTTGGTGGTGCACTAAGCTGGACTTGTTTTTACTGAGATTGAACTAAGTGTTAGCACATTCAAAAGCGCTCAGTTCTCTAAAATACATGTTTATGTTCTAGTCTTTTCTGGTATCAGATTAATGATGGTATGGCCTAAGGAATGTAAGTCATTAATCAATTAACCAGTAAACAACAAACAAGACTAAATTGTGTTCAGTTCAGAATCTTTCATTATAGGATCTTGATGTTCCTAATGGGCAGCTGATTCTGTCAGAAACCACCAACTAAAGAAATGAAGTGTTATTTAAAATGGTGGTTTTCAGGACCACATTTTAAGAGGTGCACTGTATGGTGCAACAATGATGTACCACACAGAGAGCATGCATCCACAAAAGACAGCTGGCATTTTCACCAGAAAGTGCAATGTGATTAGAGAAGGTCTCTGCAAACAAGCTTAATGTACCTACTATGACCTGATACCCAGGTGTTTTATATTCATCCCTATTCATCAACACATGCCCTCCTTACCAACCCCTCTGTCTTCTTTGGCAGCACGTGATGGTCCCAGGCCCTCCTTTCCTGCTGGGAGCATGCACGGTCCTGGTGGCGTTCCTCGTGGCGCTCTTCATCCCCGAGCACCAGCCCACGGCAGCAAAAATGTGCCAGGAGCACAAGGGGAGCAACAGCCTGGCCGGGGCCCACGTCAACACTCCGCTGCCGGGCAGTGATGAGGACTTTGAACCTCTGCTGGAGGACAGCACTGTGTGACTGATTAGAGCTCTGAGGTCCAATGAGTGATTTGAGATAAACTGGGGCAACCACAAAAGAAAACACCTCCCCTTAAATCCTTAAATTCCCCTCCAGCCTCCAGCACCACAGAGCGATTCCTATGGCCCCCCCCAAACCTCCCTGGAGATTTATTTATTTTTTATTTTTAATTTACTTAAATTTTTTATTTTTTTTTTATATCAAGGAGAGGTTTCTTGAACCAAAGTTTTTCATGAATTTTCTTACTCTATTTCGCCACAGCATACCTAAATAAATTCATAAAGGGCTTGATGACAAATGGAACAAGATTGCGCTGTAGCTGAAGTGGAGTAGAAATGTGCAGTCAGGCTTGTGGGAAACCTCAGATTGCTGTGGAGTGTCTTTAGAGGGCCTCAGGATTTTGAGTGTGGCACTTTGAATGCATACAGATGTGTTTTTAAGTCAGGTTTAAGGGGCAAAGTGCAGTAAAGGGATTTGCTTGAGCTGAGTTTTCATTGATCTTATGGTTACTGTCAGTGGAAGTGCTCAGAACCTTTATTTTTAATTGTTTTTATTTTTATTTGAGTCAATAGGTGCTCGTGTACATTTTTCATGTTTTGGATGAAGAGCCATGAGAGAATAATGATTAGTGAGTGCATATTTTGAATGATTCCTTCATCTTGGTTACTGGAGTGTTTGTTTAACAAGCCTTAAATCTACATATCCAGTGAGGCGTGGAGGTAGGAGTTTATTTATTTTTTATTAACATTTTCAGAGTGATGCTTCATAGGATTTCAGGGCCAAGCGCTCGGTGCAGTATTGTACATCATTGTAGCCATGCCCTCTACATCAAGCTTTTTTAGTACAATTATTGTTTTTAACTTTGCAACAGGTCAGACAACTGGTGCTAATAGAATTGCTGAGCCTGTCGTAGTTACTGTGAGCACCAGATGGCTTGAGGTTATCACAAGAATCTTGAGGATTGCTGAGGTGTTGACGAAGCATTTAGGCAGATAAAGTTTCTATGCAGTAGTTCTGGCGTTTTTGCATCAGCTTGCAAGTCATTGTTTATTTAACAGGTTTGTAACAGAGCTGTTTAATGACATATTATCTAGCACTGCTTAGTTTCACCGTTCGGTACTTTACGAGAGTATTTTGCATGTTGTTGCTTAGAGTGAGACCTTTTTTTATATTATTGTTTTGTACTTTTAAAAAAGAAAGCAATGGCAGTGTTTGTGTTCATTGGAAATCTTGGCACATTCACCTCTAGCTAAACTCTATTAAAGTGTATTGCAAGCTACCTCGTTTTTTTTGAGGTTCTGAGTCTTTGCTGGGATAGCCGTACTCAATTCTTTTCCGAGGATTAATCCGTAAAATTGAAAAGCTTTTTTTCTTTTCTTTTTAAGAGAACCAATATAAATCTTACTCTCTCTAAGGGCACTAGCGGATGCATTCCATTTGTACACGGACTGGTTTTCTTGCCAGGTACAGCGCTTGCAAAACCTTTTTTTTCCCTCCTTTTTTCCTGTTTAATTTCTCATATACCTTCACATACGTGGGATTCCTGCACTCAACATTCCCTTATTACAGAGCATTCTATATGTGTCAGGTCATTATTACTATTATTAAGTACCATGGGGGTATTTATTAACACCCTCGGGTCACAGTGACACAGTACTATGAATGAAAGCCGCGTTACCTTCTGGCTGTTGTCGTTTTACTGTTTCTATCATTCCAACTACATCATGTGACAGCCTTCTCTCACCTTTGTGTCAGAACGGCTCACGGTTGTCATTACTGTTCACGCTGTTTCTTTGCAGTTTTCTTGCAGATCTCTGGAGTCCTCTCATCACTTTGTGTCGCAGCTGTTTATGACAAATGTGTCCAAACGCATTTTTTGTAACACTTCCTGAGATGGCGAAGTAGCACTCTTTGTTCTTACTTTAACTTCGAAAGGGAATTCCACTGATTTTTTTTTTATATTTCTGCATAATGCAGTGGTTGGTATCTCAGGGTAGTTTGATGTGAAATGGTGCAATTTAAAGAAACACACCAGCTCTATCTTTACAGTGCACATATTGCTTATTTATTTACTTACTATAATTCATTACTGGGGACTGTTTTGCCCTGAATGTGTTTCTCTGCATTAAATAGTATTTTAAAATGACCATTTCAGATAATAACATTCTGTGATGTACTTTTTAGAGGCATTAAACTCCTTAGACGTCTGGTTCCTATCACTATTGCTGTGAACATTTCAGTCCAGAATTTCACATCAAACCACTCTCAATTACTTTTTGAAATATTTATGTAGAACTTGAGAGGATCAGTATAGTTCCCTTTTAAGCATTTTTGAGCGAGATTGCAAACATTGACGTCCCACTGTGGGTGACTGTCTACCTGTATTAGCAACAGTCGGCTCCATGGGCGTGTATATAGGACCTGTAGTGCACAGCCTGTAACAGTTACTATGACCATGTAATATACAACGATGGTAATATTAAGTATTTTAAGATTGTAAAGTATTGTAAATGTGAATAGTATTAACGGAGTATATTAAATGTTGCTAGAACCTGCTATATTTTTGGAACAGAAACGCTGGCCACTCATATCTGGAACGTTCCCAGTCTCTGACGCAGGTTTTTTTTGTAGGTTTGGCAGAGACGACTCATTTCACCAGCTCTTCTCTAATACGGCTTTTACGGAGACTCAAACACCCCTGTTTTTTGGGGGGGGAGGGTTGGACGGGGAGCAGTTCCAGCTGTTTGTTGAATATTTGTGTTAAGATCTCTGCTATTCTCATCTTTTCAAGAGGATACACAAATGTGCCTAAAATGTAAACCATGTTCATTTTTTAAAAATACCTGAGTAATGTAAATACTGCTTAAACTGAACAGCTTTTATTGCTGGTAAAAATTACAGCAACTTATGTATTTACTGTAACGTCTTTCTTGGTGGAGTCTGGTTAGTAGGCGTAAATGTCGAATAAAGAAGGGGTTGAGAAGAGAATGATGCCATGATGTGGTTTGTTTTATAGCCACTAGGGGGAGCTGTGGTGCTTTAGAGTTTTTAATCTCACTGTCCACAACTATCTCCACGTGGATTAATTGAATTCCAACGACAAATACATTGTTTATTTTTTATTTATATATAATACATATATTTTTATGTCAAAAGACTGCTCACAGAGAACTTTCACACCTCATCGTTGAATATTTCAAACTAGTTAGCACATTTACCCACACTGCCATGCTCTAAAAGAGTTCCTAATCATCTGCTTTCATGTTTTATCAACAACAGTGTCTTAATGTTTTGCAAATATTAACACAGTCTTTCCTCAAGCAAGCACTTAACATAAATTTTTCTTGCACTGGTTAGTGTTGCATTATTTAGGGCATCAGGATGTGAATGTGAAATGGTTCTGAGCTGGCTGAAGAAAAGTTTTAACACCTATTCTTTCACCTGAGTTTCAAAAGGGGTATCTCTCTCTAAAAGATCATTTAATATTTTATTATTCATTCATTGATTCATTCATTCATTCAGGGTCGCGGTGGGTCCAGAGCCTACCTGGAATCATTGGGCGCAAGGCGGGAATACACCCTGGAGGGGGCACCAGTCCTTCACAGGGCAACACACACACATTCACTCACGGACACTTCTGAGTCGCCAATCCACCTACCAAAGTGTGTTTTTGGACTGTGGGAGGAAACAGGAGCACCTGGAGGAAACCCACTCAGACACAGGGAGAATACACCACACTCCTCACAGACATTCACCCAGAGGATACCCACGCGAACACAGGGAGAACACACCGACTCCTCACAGACAGTCACCTGGAGGAAACCCATGCAGACACAGGGAGTTCACACCCTCACAGACAGTCACACAGAGGAAACCCACGCAGACACGGGGAGAACACACCGTCACACTCCTCACAGACATTCACCCAGAGGAAAACCACGCATACACGGGAAAAACACACCAGCTCCTCACAATAAGTCACCCAGAGCGGGAATCGAACCCACAACCTCCAGGTCCTTGGAGCTGTGTGACTGTGACACTACCTGCTGCGCCTCTGTGCCGCCCCTTTTTTAATTATTATTATTATTATTATAATATTGTACACATACAGTATCTTCAACAAATCAGCCACTTCAATGTTTGGTGTTCTCTTGTTGCCATTTTTTTCCTCTCTCTCTCTTTCCCCAGTTGCTTCCAGTTTTCCAAAGAACCCCCTTGGGATTTTTCTCTGAACTTCTGAAGTTGTGTCTCTGAAGCTGCATTTTCTGCTTTTTCACACTCTAGGTAATTCCAAGCACATCCAGAGATGGTGAGGTCAGATCTCTGAAGAGATGTTATCACCAGAAACTTTTATTTTTCTCTTGTGAGTAAGATCCTCCAGACAGCTACACATCCTTTCAGACCCATATTGCGGAGTTGTTGTCACAGTGTATGGATGGACTTGTTGTTTTTCTCAAAACTGAATTGGGTGAACCTTAAATTCACTCTTATCTATTACATATATCTCCACGATGAAAGTAAGTTCTGTTTATCCGAAGGACAATTCTGGTGCTCTACCAGGTCTTGTTAATAGTCCTACTTTCTATACACACCTTTACCTTTTCTCTTACTTTCCCTTTGACTTTGCGCTTACTACATTAAAGTTCTTCCTTGTCTAATAAGCAGTTTCTTGAGGAATATCTCCTGAAACATCAAAGACTTGTTCCTAAAGGCTGTTTTTGTGTAGATATGAAATAAATAAATGCTAGTTACAGATTGTAGCCCATCTGTCTCCCTGCATAATTTAATAAACACCCCCCCTTACCTCTTTCATCAGTGGTCAGTGTGCAACAAACACACACTGATTAGTGGTGGACATGTGGGGGTCCTGACTATAGATGAACAGGGTAAAGGTGGTCTAAAATTATGCAATGAAACAGATGGGCTGCAGTCTGTGACTGGAGAAGTACAAAGTGCACCTACCCTACATGGCCAAATATTTCGGCACACATGCTCATTCAACCACTCTTCTGAGATTAGGGGATTAGGGAATAGATTTTGATGTACACAAGATGGGCGAGGGGATGTTATACCCCTCATGCAGGTGCTACAGATTATCTTCCATTTCGTGCTTTTCTCCATTGTTTCTATCAGCATTGCAGTGTCCAACAAATCAGCAGAATTACAGCATTAACCTTAAATGCCCTCTGGAGGGCAGTGTAGCTGTAGCTCAGCAGTGCCTGAAGACAACGGCACACTGAGCTCCACATAGATCTGATGAGGACGCCCCTGGCCATTTAGTGCTTGAAAGAGTAAGGGGAAAAGAGAGGGGGAAAAAAAAATCTCCAACAAGCCTCTGAAACCCACCCCATGTTGTGCATGCAGTGACATTTTGGGGGTGGAGGGTGGGTGTGTGTGTGTGGGGGGGGTGAGGGTAGGAGAACACACTGTCCACCCAGTCTCTCTCTCTCTCTCTCTCAACCACAAATCCATTCCCACTGTTTGCCTGGCAGACAATAACGTGTTCAGTTTGTGTTTGTGTTTCTGTGCGTGATGCTGCAGCTGTAATGCATTCCCATTATTGAATGCCCATGGTATGAATGCTTTAAGGACTGATGTACTTTGGGCTATATAAATATTTAACTATCAAGCAGGAATGCACGATTCTTTCAGAATTGTATCAGCGTAGCTTAACAACTGCTTTAACAGATTTGAACAGGTGTGTAGATTTGGTTGCTGTTCCAAACCAGGATTTGATCATGTATTTATTCTACTCCCAGTTTTTTTTACACTGTGTAAATGGATCTTCAATAATTTAACTGAGCTTGTTAAAGCTCTTAAATGCATCGTACTAGTTTTTCAGCTATTGAGGAAAATGCAGATAATAGATAATTAATAGGAAATACTAAATTAGCAATTATGCTATTAATATTAAATATAATAGCACAATTTTCAGTATTTAGTACTTCAACACTTTGGCTTCCATACCTTTCAGATGTAATTCCAGAAATCTGCGCAGATAGTTCTCAACACTTCCACATTTTGGTCTTAGAAGCTGGTTGCATTTCCTTGTAATCCCAGTAATCCAAAACACACATTGCGTATTATTGCTGTCTCCATTTTTGTACATTTTTAGTTTACTTCATCATTTAAGCAACATTTTAACTGTTCTTCATGATGAATGGACCAATAGAAATGCTCCAGAATTATTAATTACTTCATTCATTATCTCTAAGCGCTTATCCAGTTCAGGGTCGTAGTGGGTCCAGAGCCTACCTGGAATCATTGGGCACAAGGCGGGAATACACCCTGGAGGGGGCGCCAGTCCTTCACAGGGCAACCCTCGCACATATTCACACCTACGGACACTTTTTGAGTAGCAAACCCACCTACCAACATTTGTTTTTTGGACTGTTGGAGGAAACCGGAGCACCCGGAGGAAACCCACGCAGACACAGGGAGAACACACCACACTCCTCACAGTCAGTCACCCGGAGGAAACCCACGCAGACACAGGGAGAACACACCACACTCCTCACAGTCAGTCACCCGGAGGAAACCCACGCAGACACAGGGAGAACACACCACACTCCTCACAGTCAGTCACCCGGAGGAAACCCACGCAGACACAGGGAGAACACACCACACTCCTCACAGTCAGTCACTCGGAGGAAACCCACGCAGACACAGGGAGAACACACCACACTCCTCACAGTCAGTCATCCGGAGGAAACCCACGCAGACACAGGGAGAACACACCACACTCCTCACAGACAGTCACCCGGAGGAAACCCATGCAGACACTGGGAGAACACACCACACTCCTCAGACAGTCACCCGGAGCGGGACTTGAACCCACCACTTCCAGGTCCCTGGAGCTGTGTGACTGCAACACTACCTGATGCGCCACCGTGCCAACCGTGATTTCCTTTGAAAGTTATGCCAGTTTTTTCTATTTTATAGACATTTCCTTTAGACAACAACGCTATAATCTTCTTCTTCACTTGAAATACAAACTAAAAATACAAAAATCACACTCACTTCATTTTACAAACGCTTTAAAGTCGTTTGCGTGCTGTGCAAATGAAATCGTAATCACATCGGCACTGAAACCGAACACCCATGCGATGCTGATAAGGTGGTTGGATGCAATTATCAGCTCACACCATTGTAACACTGATACTGTCACTTATTCCCACACATTTCAGCATATCAGTGTCGTTCATCTGTCGTCTATCCGGCTTCTGAGCTTTAGGAAGTTAAGTCTGTGCTCAGCAACTCAGCCCCTGCTATGATATGCAGACTCTGTATTTGCATTCTTCCCATTGTGATTCAGAAGATATTGCCCACTGTATTACCAATTTATCTGTGGGTATTCTTATCCTCAATGGATCTGACTTGTTTTTGACACTGCGCAACTTTGCACGAGGCGAGAACCCCCACTCTCCATCAAAGATGTGTACATTTCCGCCTCGCCTCATACATATTAATGCCTGGGGTTTTTGCATGGCCATCTCAAGGGGTGGGGGGGAGTGGAGAATGGATTAAAGCATGCAGCATGAATGGATTTTTATGCATCAAAGTGTCTGCCGCACGTCTCCGTTCCGTTGCAGAGGTCAGATCAATTTGTTACTCTGATACCTGCTGAGAAGGGGTCCTTTAGGGGTGGTCACAAGTTACACCAGGGTTGCTACCACTACCACTCTCTGTGATGATGCAATTAGCGGGGGGTCCACTAAGGCCTGTCTGATCCAATGGTGAATGGTCCTCGGGAGATGACCTGAATCAGTGAGATGTCCGCTGGGCCAGTAAATAAGTAGAAAAACCAACCAACAAACAAACAAAAAACCCTCTTATCTGACCAGGCATGAAGCTGTACCTGTTTGCTTAGGACTAGCCTGCTGCGCATGCTTGTCACTGGAGGCTGCTGAAACCAGAGGGAAACTCCTCAAGTTGCTTTGCTCCTGTTGTCTCAGATCTGAGAGCAGGAAACACATTTGGTGTTCAAAGCCCATCTACTTATCTTGTCTGTGAGAGCAATGGAGCCATGCTAAAGCTGCTGGTTTTAAAGTAACACTTCAGCCAGAATGTCGATGCTGGGGAATGAAGGGAAGTATGATGTGGCTAGCATCTTTTTCCGTTTATTTTTGCGTGTGAAATATTCTCCCTAGAAAAACACAAATGCCTGACCTGTGTTCCAATAGCCCACTACTCAATATTCTTTACTTTACTCATAGGGCACTGAATTCATGGTAGAGGGTAGAGAACGCAGTGTATTTTTGGTATCCGCTATGGTACATTGGTTATACACTACTTATTGCAGTGAATTGTGGGATTGTTTAAACTGGGACCACTACAAAATTGTAGAATCCAAAAATAGTGCACCATATAGTGAATAGAGCACAGAACGGGTTCAAATCAGTATATAACAGCTTTGTTCATTCTAGAATTTGGGTATATTCTTCTTCTTTGTTTTATTTAATAAACACTTTCCTAATAACTACTAGATGGATAGATTCAACTGTATTGTCTTTGCCCTTAGTACAAGTACAAGGCAACGGAATGCAGTTAGCATCTACCAGAAATGCAAAAAGTAGAACAGTGCAGATTTAGACAAGTGTAAGGGCAAAGAGAAAAAGGTGCAATAAATTTAAGTATGGGAATATGAATGCACATAAGTATACATAAAAAACCTAATATTTATAATATTTAAAGTGTAACAAAGGGCGGCACAGTGGTGCAGCAGGTAGTGTTTCGCAGTCACACAGCTCCAGGGACCTGGAGGTTGTGGGTTTGATTCCAGCTCCGGGTGACTGTGTGTTCTTCCTGTGTCCGTGTGGGTTTCTTCCAGGTGACTGTCTGAGGAGTGTGGTGTGTTCTCCCTGTGTCCGCATGGGTTTCCTCCGGGTGCTCCGGTTTCCTCCCACAATCTAAAAACACACGTTGGTAGGTGGATTGGTGACTCAAAAGTGTCCGTAGGTGTGAGTGTATGAGTGAATGTGTGTGTGAGTGTGTGTTGCCCTGTGAAGGACTGGGGCCCCCTCCAGGGTGTATTCCTGCCTTGCGCCCAATGATTCCAGGAAGGCTCTGGACCCACCGCGACCCTGAACTGGATAAGGGTTACAGAAAATGAATGAATGAACTGACCATCTTTTCCCAATTATTTTCCATATCAACATGCTTTACATGAAATATTTTATTTAGAAAACCCAAAGATCAGATTTTCTCCAAAGAGCTGGCTTCCTCAGTCCCAGTTTAGAGCTGCAGGTTTTAAAGTAACATTTGCCCCAGATGGGTTATTGTTGATATAGAAGAAGCTAGAAGGAACTTGCTAACACTATATTCCACTTATAGCTTTGTTAGCATTTTTGGTAATAATACATTCTCTCAAAGGAATCATAAAAAAACAGACATGCACATTGTAGAGGTGAATTTCAAAGAATACTTCCACTAAATTAGCTAATGCTGTTATGGAGCAATGACAGCAAATAGGAGCTGGTTAGGATTAGGCTCCATTTATTTGTTCCCCCAAAGGAAATATAAAGACCAGATCATCTCATTGTAATGTACTTTTACTCATCCTATATTTGCCCCAGAGAGCCTAATGTTGATGTTGGAGCAGCTAGCAGGAACTGGCTAGCATTATGATCCATTCATTTATAGCTGTGTTAGCATTTTTGGTTGAAATTCCCTTTAGAGGTCTGTTCTTCTCATTCTCGAGGAGTACTTTAGTCAGGCAAAGTTAACTTCTTGTGGACATTTTTAAAGCAGTGTGTGTGCACAGTTTAATATCTGTGTCTGAGTGGGTGCACCTTAAAGTAGTTCACTAATTAGCTACAGGAGATTTTGGTATTCATGTATGTATGTGTTTATTCATTTATTTTTATGATTTTATGCTTGACCATCTACGTTTGTTTGGTTGTTTTTTTTTACTCAAATTGTTTTGAACTGAAACCTACATTTACACCCAGAGTTGAGGTTGTTTAGGATTGTATACCATTTATTTCTCTTTTTATAAGCATTTCGATTTGAAATATTCCTTTAACGGAAATATTAAATCCTAAGCGTAGCATGGTTGATTTTCGAAAATGTGTGCACTATTTTAAGAAACAGACAAAGAAATTCAGGACTCTGTCCAAGTCAAGTTCTTTCATACCAAACCCAGTCATCCATGCCTTTATGGACCTTGCTTTGTGCACTGGTGCACAGTAATGTTGGAATAGAAAGGGGCCATCGCCAAACTGTTCCCAGAATGTTGGAAGCATGAAATTGTCCAAAATCTCATGGTATGCTAAAACATTAAGATTTATTTTCACTGAAACAAAAGGGCTAAGCCCAACTCGTGAAAAACAACCCCACACCACTTTACACTAGGCACAATGTAGACAGACATGTACTGTTATCCTGGCAACCACCAAACCAAGCTCTCTAGAGAACATATCTCCACTGCACATGGAGTTTGGAGTTCTGCAACGACTGACTGCAGAAAGTTGGCGCCCTATACACACTATCCGACACCTGCCTTGAGTTTGTGTTTTCTCTTAGTCTGCATGTGCTTCTTCTAGCAGCCAAATTACCTTTACTTTTTTGGTTAATTGATTTTAAAAATAAATAAATAAAAATAATTTTTTTTAAAATGGTCGACACAGTGGCGCAGCAGGTGGTGTCACAGTCACACAGCTCCTGGGACCTGGAGGTTGTGGATTTGATTCCCGCTCCGGGTGACTGTCTGTGAGGAGTGTGGTGTGTTCTCCCTGTGTCTGTGTGGGTTTCCTCCGGGTGACTGTCTGTGAGGAGTGTGTGGTGTGTTCTCCCTGTGTCCGCATGGGTTTCCTCCGGGTGCTCTGGTTTCCTCCCATGGTCCAAAAACACACGTTGGTAGGTGACTCAAAAGTGTGTGTGTGTGTGTGTGTGTGTGTGTGTGTGTGTGTGTGTGTGTATATGTGCTGCCCTGTGAAGGACTGCCGCCCACTCCAGGGTGTGATCGTACATTGCGGCCAGTGATTCAGGATAGGCTTTGGACCCACCTCGACCCTGAACTGGATAAGCGCTTACAGACAATGAATGAATGTTTTTTAAACCATTTTTCAACAACCTACTGCTGACTTTGGCAAGCTAGCATTACCTACCATTCCTGTTCAAGTTTGCATTTTTAGTTGAAACAAGAGATAAAAATATTAAAATATAAGGCCTTGGCTTGAGGGTCAAAGCTGAGATCTGCAGAGAGTGTACTGAGTTGATTGTGAAAGTTATAGAGCAGATGCATCCCTGTTACACTGAGAGCCATGGGGGTGACAACTCTGACAAGGAACACTTTCTTCTCCCGTGTCCCGTTATTTCTGCAGCAGTCAGACTGTGTGAAGCCTTGCTGGAAGTGTTCTCTGCTGGGCCGGATGTGTGACAGATAAGAGCCACAGCACATGGAGCTCCTCACCACCAGCTTTCCAGATTCAGCATCCATGGCAGTTTAGGAGCTTGAAAGAAAGGGGGGTTGGCATCAGCTCTGCAAGTGGTCTACACATTTTCCTCCATGCAGCTGAATATTCTCAAACTACCATTGCATATACAAAAAAGTTTGTCTGCTTTTCCCCCATATAAAACCAGTTTTGTTGCAGATGAATTATATATATTATTATTATATTGCACATTTGACTTCACTTTTGACTCCCCTCATCACAGGCACAATTACATTGCATAGCATATCTGCACACATTGCCCAGTGGTGTTGTGTAGTTGCACTTTGAAAAGCAGCAGTAGTTTGCTTCACATGTCTCAGAGAAAGCCAATACTTGTCCTCACATTCCCAGGTTGGTGGCAGTGTGTGTGACTGTGGGAGGTCTAGCTGGGGTGGAATTGGTAATGACTAACCTTGAGAGAATAAAAAATTCCCAACAAAAAAAAATGGGTATATTAAAGCACAAGATATGGCCAGGAACAATCTTAGTTGGTGCAATGTATTTACATATAATCAAAAGAGTAAAACAGGATCACTTATAATAACAATAATACATTTTGATATGAAAGTGTTTAATTGTGTCTATTCTATGCCATATATTTTCCCGCGAAATAGAAGTGTAGGCAGCGTCGCAGTCACACAGCTCCAGGGACCTGGAAGACTGTGAGGAGTGTGGTGTGTTCCTCCTGTGTCTGCGTGGGATTCCTCCGGGTGACTGTCTGTGAGGAGTGTGGGGTGTTCTCCCTGTGTCTGCGTGGGTTTCCTCCAGGTGACTGTCTGTGAGGAGTTTGGTGTGTTCTCCCTGTGTCCGCGTGGGTTTCCTCCGGGTGACTGTCTGTGAGGAGTGTGGTGTGTTCTCCCTGTGTCCGCGTGGGTTTCCTCCGGGTGATTGTCTGTGAGGAGTGTGGTGTGTTCTCCCTGTGTCCGCGTGGGTTTCCTCCAGGTGACTGTATGTGAGGAGTGTGGTGTGTTCTCCCTGTGTCCGCGTGGGTTTCCTCCAGGTGATTGTCTGTGAGGAGTTTGGTGTGTTCTCCCTGTGTCCGCGTGGGTTTCCTCCGGGTGACTGTATGTGAGGAGTTTGGTGTGTTCTCCCTGTGTATGCGTGGGTTTCCTCCGGGTGACTGTCTGTGAGGAGTGTGGTGTGTTCTCCCTGTGTCTGCGTGGGTTTTCTCCAGGTGCTCAGGTTTCCTCCCACGGTCCAAAAACACACCAGTTTGATTGGCTACTCAAAAAATGACAATAGGGGTGTGTGTGTGTGTGTGTGTGTGTCTGTGTGTCACCCCCTCCATGGTGTGATTCCGGGTAGAATCCGAACCCACCATAGACCTGAACTGGATAAGCGATTGTAGACAATGAATAGTGCAGGTGCTCAAATTTTTTCTACACCATTGGATTTGTGTGAGGCGTTATTGCTTGAATTAAATCAAAGCACCAGTTTTTTTTCTATAGATTATTACCTTTAATGTTGCTACTATAGCTCATGGTTTACCTGATTCCGTAGGTCTCAGATGAGGATATAGTATTGGACACATCAAAAAGTTAGTTGATGAAGGCGTAGTTCTTCCTCTACCTTCTTTATTCTGTTTTATTTTGCTTTTTAGGCTCACAAAGTGGGACAATAGCGGCCTTGGGAAGAAATGGCCTTGGGAAAAAATATCCAATAAAAGGTTTACAAAATATCATTTTTGCTTTGGTGTGTGTGTGTGTGTGTGTGTGTGTTTTCTTTCTAGCTGGTGGTAAAAGTAATAATGGTCCAGTTATAAATTAAACCCTCCCCCATGAAATCCCTCAACAGAAAAAAAAGGCTCAGAAAAAAGAAAAGACGAACACAAAACCTCACAGGAAAAATGAAGCATTTAAATGCTCTCTAATTGTCTCTGATATTTTGAACTTCAGACCCACGTGTGTCCCATGCTGTCAATAATCTCCACAGTAGTCTCAGTTCTGACTGTGTATTGACAGCAAATTTACAGATGATTAACTCAGTGTGCCTTACTTATGGATTTAAAATGATTTGTGTTCTCAGACACAAACAGCTGCGATGTCTTACTCCCCCTCTACCCCTGGCTTTACATTGAAAAAACATAAGTCAATTTCACATGACCTTTTTCTGACCAAAGAATTACAATAAATGTTTGTTAATATACTTTTAAAAGCCCTATTCAGATGGGATTATTTTCACGTGGGGTGCTGGAGTAATGTCATTTTACCATCAGTTACCATCAGTAATGTTTACGTTAGATTCACATTGGATAATAAATCTTGGTGAAAATAACAGAGCTACGAGTGGCTACTTGATTTACACACAGCTGTCACACAGTGGATCAGACACAGCAGAGCTACTAGAGTGTGTATATATTGGCACTACTGTTCTGACAATACCCCTTCCACCAAAAATATCTATCCCTCGATGACCTTATCTTCCAGTCTTTCAAAATAGAAAATGAGCAAGATGATGGTAAAAAAAGTTACCAAACCTTAACACAGTTATTATACTGATATTATAAATCATTTAACGACTTAAGGAGTAGGACAGACATTCATAACACACCTATAGGCTGCTACTGTACACAAAACCAAACAGCTTCCAGACAGTAAGGATCCTTGAGGTCGTATTGTGGATTTGAGTGTGGTGCATCTTTCAGCAGTCGAGCTTATCCTCATCCTGAACCATATGTTACATCACTTAATGCCTCCTCCAGCACCTCCATCCTCAAGAAAACCCAACTCCTTTACCCCTGGGACATGACAGAATATTCACCCACATGTCAATTCGCATGGGATTAATGTAACCTGGGGTTATATTTACTGCTCGATTTACAGTAGGTAAAAGGCTCAGGAATCTTTGCTGAAACTGGATGGTGCGCTCTGGAAAAATGACAGAAATAGTCTGTTTAGATGGGATTAAAACCACTCAGATTCTCCGGTAATAATTACTTTACCCTCTGTCCACAAGAAAAAATGAATTCTGACTGATATTTAAATCACAACCCAGTATTGGGCCTCATTCTAAAAGCAGTCTGGGCTGAAACACTCCTTATAACTTCCACAAAGATGGGTGGGGCTTCGTTCAGGAAAAGTCCTGAGATTCTTTAGTTGGAATGAGCTCAAGGCGTTGTATGTCTTTTGGTGTGTCATGATTAACACTTACTGTGCTATATTTTTAGATACAAAGCACTGGTGTGTAACTCATTCACACATTCTCACTCCCTCATGGTTAGGAACTGCACCACAAAGGGCACTCATTTTTAGAGGCTGCTTTGCAAGGGGGTGCTATTGTGTTTCGCATCAATGGCACCTTATGTCCTTGTTCTGTCTTCCTTTGGCTTTTACAGTGGCTGCTCCTGTCAATGTAGGATGGAAATTCAGTTTTTAACTTAGGGTTTTTAGTCTTTGTGACTGTACTCATGTGCATTCCCAATGGTCAATACATTTTGCAGATGTGTTTATCTGGCTCCTGTAGAAAGCACTAGGAAAACTCCATTTGGAAGGTCAATCCATGTGAACAATCACACTGGTCAATACTGAAATGGTCACATTACAAAAAATATTGACCAATTACGATTTTTTTAATTACAATCCAATTTTCCGGCTGTGACGGCTCACATTCACGCTTGTCCCCCATGTGTCTCTTGCTTTCGATGTCACTTCGACATTCAGGAGTGGTAGCTTGCTTGTGGAATATACTCTATATATCCACGTGTTTATAGTCATTTCCATTACATTAACGTGGACACACTATGCACTTATTATCCATTTAATCAGCTTCTCTTACCACATTCGTGTAATTTTTAGTTCTAAAATGACATATAGTAATCTACCTGTTGCTCTGCATACTTTGTTAGACCCCTTCTCAAAGGCCAGGACCACTAGAGCAGGTACATTTGGATGTTAGATCCTTCTCAGTGGTGCAATGACACTGACGTTGAGGTGGTGTGTTAGTGTGAGTTGCGTTGGAATGAGGGGATCAGACACAGCAGTGCTGCTGGAGGTTTTAAAAATTGTGTCCACTCCCTTTTCACACTTTTATGGTGCTTTTCCACAGCATGGTTCCTACTCTTTCACTCAGCTCTTTTGCTTTTCCATTAGGCAAATCTGGTACCCGGTACGCGGAAGCATGACACATACACTTTATGGAGCATTGATTGGATAGGGAGATTTATCAATCACAAAAAATGCTGTGGAAATTGCAGAAATACTACACAAAATAGACATTTGTAAAATCTCCAATTTCTGTGAAGAGTTGGTGTGTTCTCCCTGTGTCCGCGTGGGTTTCCTCTGGGTGCTCCGGTTTCCACCCACAGTCCAAAAACACATGTTGGTAGGTGGATTGGCAACTCAAAAGTGTCCGTAGGTGTGTGTGTGTGTGTCTGTGTTGCCCTGTGAAGGACTGGCGCCCCCTCCAGGGTGTATTCCTGCTTTGCGCCCAATGATTCCAGGTAGGCTCTGGACCCACCGCGACCCTGAACTGGATAAGGATTACAGATAATGAATGAATGAATGAATGAAAATCTCCAATTTTCAAAATGCAAGAATTCTTTTTATTAATAGACATGGTTCTGTATAAAACTATAAGCACTTAAAACCCTTTGCATGATTAAAGGGTTCTATATACAGATGGTTCTATATACCTTTCAAAAAAGGCTTCTATGTTGCAAAAACCTTTCCTCTATTGTTACGATGTCAATCTTTTTAAAATAGAAGAACTGTTTTGGTGCCGTACTCACACTTTTCTTAAAGCTGCTATAAAGGATCATTTGAACCAATCTGAAGAACCCCTTCATGATGCAAAGAACCCTTTAATCATGCAAATCACAATTCTTCAAGTGTTCAGGGTTCTATATGGAACCATTTTCAACATTTTTAGTTTGTACATTATTAGTGTGTGCGATATCTTTCTTTGAATCTGCCAAGGAAAATATGAAATGAAATCTAATGCTCTAGAGGAACCACAAATGAGCAAAATGCTGCTTTGCTTAATGCCAAGTGTCAGCAAAGGGGTTTAAAAGCCCCCCCAGCACCAGGTTTTAGAACAGCTGAACTGCACTTTCTGGAGTTCTGTAGCTTCATCCAATACCTCTGGGATGACCTGAAGTGGTGTTTGTGATCAAGATCTAATCATCCAACATCAGTACTTTATGTCACTAATGCTCTTGTGGCTGAATGTTTTCCACTCACAGAAATGCTCCAACATCTGGTGTAACACCTTCCCAGAAGAGTAGGAGCAGCAAAGCGGGGGACAAACCCCCTGTTGATACCCCTCGTTTCAGAAGATTCACTAGACTTAACTGGCATCAGGATGACTAAATTGTACTTTCGGCAGGCTAACTATTTGCTCAGCATTTCACTCCTCCCTGAAGCAGACTGTTCTTTTTTGTACGGTCAGAATGGTCTGAGTGATGACCTTTGTTTTCCTCTCAGAAAAGAGGCAGCGTGTCCGGGGCAGGGTGGGGTGGGGGATGACCTTTTCACAAGTGAATACAGCTCCGTCAGCAGTGTGTCCCAGATTCTCTGCCATCTTTCAAGAGGCTCGACGTCCTCTGGTTGACAGAAAAGAAAGAATCCCCAAACTCCAAACTCTGAATTTCACAGGCCGTCATCTTTGTGTAGGTGAATTGTGAGCTTTCTTCCCTCTGGCTCATCTCTCAGACGCTTAGCGAGACCCGGTCGTCTGAAAAGCCTTTTACGAACACACTCTTTTCTCTGTCATTGACTGTACATCTGGTTGGCAGAGCTCTTTGAGCGAGATTTTTGTTTGTGCTAGGAAGTGCTCAGGGTAACATTTTTTGTTGAGGTGCAACACTGAAGGTGGCAAGCAATGAGGGCCTGAGTGTAAACTCGCTGTGTTAATTGCTCTCCCAGGTGATGCGAAATATAGTTCCTTCTCTCGCGCTAATGAGAGTCTGGGGAGTTGAGTCACATTCTACACCACAACAAGAACAGAGAAACTGCAGTAGGGGTGACTACAGTCGCACAGAACGGCGGAAAAAGGACAGCAGCAGGGAGTGGAATGCTTTTGCTAACATGACTAGCAGTGAATTGAGGCTAGCTGGCAATCTACCACCTAGCATGATTGCATTTTCACAGTGTTTGTTTCCTAGTTTGACTCATAGCATTGTTAGATTTAATTTATTTTTAAGGAAAACTCACTGGTGTATTATCAATTCCCATAGCAGTGGCTTGAAGAAATGTGAACAAAGTATGATGCAAGTTACTGACACACTAGCCTAACAGGCAAGCTATTGGGCGTTCTCAAACTAGCATTTGTTAGGTCATCCTATGTTCCCAGGGTCTTTTATTTTCTGAGAATGATGTAGCGCGTCTATGTTTTTTATGAGTTCTGTGTCCCTCATATCTTTTGATCCCTCTTTTTAATTTTGGAAGCATCAATGTATTCCCAGGCTCCTACATTCCCAAGCTCATGGGTTCCTTTATTGAAAATTCGATCAGACTTTGATTCCTTTGAACTTTGAACATGTTCTGTACCATTAACCATATATATAGATATATATGTTTAGCAATTACCCAAAGAGCATACATATGTAAGCCATCTATGCCAGCTTTGGCACTTACGGTTTAGATATGCCACTGGCAAGTGTTATTTGGGCTCCTCGTGTCTCCAGTGTCATAAGTTGGGCTTGATTGAATTATGGCATGTGGGTTATGGCTATTGAAGAGGTGGGTGAAATGGGGATACTCAGGTGGTCTGTAATTGTAGATCCAGAAAGTGCTCCTTGGTCAGTGGAGCTGCTTAAATGAGTGTACATACAAGGTAGGTGTTCCTAACCCAGTAATCATTCCATGTCGAACTGACAGAGCAAGACTAGAGAAATAGACAGATGTGAGGTTTAGAAAGAGGTTAGGGAATAAACTAAAACCTGAAACCCTTACGAACAATTCTTTGCATTATTTATGTTTTAATACTGTTATGAATCGATTTCTGTATTGATCCCATCACGCCAGAACGCTGTATCAGGATGTCATAGACATCCACCTCAAATAACATCAATGTACGCTTTCTCAAAACCACTTTCATGAAGGATTTGTCAACAGGAGTGGCGTCCACTACTAAGCTCATTGCAATTCTGGACAAGGCTCTGACTGGATGGCAGCCCAGAAGGTAGAGTGCATAGGTTCTCGTAAGCCCACTTCATCCTTTTGCACTCTGTCTTTGGGCTGAACCCCCCCCCCCCCCCACTCATTGCTCAGTGACCAAAGCACTCTCATATTTCATCAAATGACTGCAGTTTTACTGCCCCACTGATACAGAAGTCTACTTGGATTTTGTCTCCGTGCTGGACATAGGAACCGATGTTTTCTTCAAAGCCTAAACGACAAACAATCGCATCTAACAAGATCTTTTCGATTCCAATTTGGATCGCAGTCTTGTTCCTCCATTTTCAGCACAGAGTTCCATTAAAGTAGGCCTCTCCCCTGTCACACATCAGCTCCACCAATTTACGAGGTCGAATGCTCACTTCCTCAGAGGCATGTGAAGCTTTCCACTGCCAAAATATCACCTCCCAAAATATCCATCATAAAATGATGTGTGCGCCGCTATAGCAGTGCTTCTCAACTTTTAAGCCATGACAGCAAACAGGGGTTGGCAAAGCTCACTATAAAAGACACAACCATCCTTATTATATATCAATCAGCCATAAAATTGACTACCAACTTGTTTCTGTGCTCTCTGTTCATTTTCTCAACTCTACGGACAATACAGGAACACTTTGTGGTTATACAATTACAGACTGTGGTCCATCTGTTGCTCTTCATACTTATTTGCCACCCTTTCACCCTGTTCTTGAATGGTCAGGACACCCACGAGACCACCACAGGGCAGGTACGATTTGGGTGGTGGATCATTCTCAGTGTTGAAGTGACACTGATGTATTAATGAGGTACGAGTCACAGCAGCGCTCACTCACTGTCCACTCTATTATAAACTCCTACCTTGTTGGTCCACAGTTTGGGTTGGTCGTCCTATAGTCCATTGAATTGACATTGAGACATTAGGAGATTGAGAGGTTTAACAACTCCAGCTGCACTGCTGTGTCTGATCCACTCCAACCAGCACAACTCAGACTAACGCACCAACGCTCAGTGTCACTGCAATGTTGAGAATGATCCATCACCCAAATCACACCTGCCCTGTGGGGGTCCTGACCGTTGAAAAACAGGGTGGAAGTGGGCTAACAAAGTATGCAGAGCAACAGATGGACTACAATCTATAACTGTAGAATGAAAACGTGTTCTTATATGGTCAGTGGAGCTGAGAGAATGGACATCAAGTGTAGGACCAAGGAGATCAATATATGTCCAAACATTTGTTGACCCCCTGTTGCAATTGGGGATTTCAGTTCTTGTAAGACATTGTGGACACAAAGCTTATAATCTCCACTGGAAAGTATCAAGTGAAATGGGATGTTCTGGAGCAGCTACACATGAGCCTATAAGGTCACCATGCTGAATGCCAGGTGTCATTTAGGAGGGTGTGAGTGATGCATTTGATGACGAGTTGGAGCAGCGTTTGTGATCCAGAGTTAATCATCTAACATATCTGACCCCGCTCATGTTTTCAGGACTCAATGCCAGTAAATACTCTCAAATATTCAAGAGGCTTCCCTGAAAAGTAGACCTTGGTCTGCTTTATGGGAGCATTCATTCAATGCAACTTGGCTGGCTACTTGACTAAAGGCTGGTGAACACCGGTGTCAAATGCCAGACGTTTAACTTGGCCCGTTTCAATAAGCCTTTGTGAAAAACCAACAAAAGTCCACTGGACTGTCTGAAAATTGCTACATAAAACCAGTTGTTTGTATGTGTTAGTCCACCATTACTATAAGGCACATCAAAGCATTACAGGGGGGGATGAGGATAATTAAAACTCATCCATATAACACTCTCAGTAATTAATTTTGACAATAAAACATGATTTTACTGACATAATAAATGTTACTCTACATACATTTATTCATGAAAGTGTCAGTGCCTTTATGACAGCACTAAACTCAGAAATAACTGAGCATGATTGGAATGGTTAATATACTCCAATTATATCACTTTGAAGAAGACACAGTTTCATATTTATATTAATAAATATATATTTTATTTAGAGCTATGTAATAAATTTCACCATCTATTTCCCCATATAGTCTCCTATCCAACAAAAAGCACTGTATAAAAATATTGTAGTCAATACATCTAACATTTCTTATTATGAGACTGTTGTGAAAATATTATAAGTGTCAGGTACTTCACTCAAAACAGGGCTTGGAGTCAAGTGCATGGTTATTAAGGAATTGCAAACAGAGTCGTCTAGAGGCTGAATCAGAAATCAGATAATCAGTCAGGTCTGTCAAACTTGAAAGCAGAGCACAAAGTCAAGAAAAGCATGAGAGAGGTCCAACCAGGTAAACAAACTTGAAGCAAATGACTAAAGGCATTAATATGAGCACAATTCTAAAGCTCTATTTGGATGGGATTACTTTTTTTTTTTTTAACATGGGGAGCAGTGGCAATGTCATTTTACCACAGGACATCGGTAATGTTAATGATGGGTTGGATAAGAAATCTTGGGGTAAATAACAGAGATGGGAGTGGCTACCCGTGTAGTACTGTGACCTTGGAGGCAGCTGTGGCCTTGGAAGAATTATTATTATTATTATTATTATTATTATTATTCTTGCCCTGTGAAGGACTGGCACCCACCGCGACCCTGAACTGGATAAGCGGTTACAGATAATGAATGAATGAATTCTTCTTCTTCTTCTTTTTCAGAATGTGTGTGCAGTGTGGATCAGACACAGCAGTGCTACTGGAGTTTAAACTGTCACTACTTTTTGGAAGCCATTATACAACCGTTTCATGTGGATGACAAAATATAACACAAGTGAAAGTCACACTACGCCCCGGTGTTCTGTCGAGTTGTGCTACCTTGTTGAAATGTGCTACCACAGAAACTTTTATAAGTACAGCTGCCCAAATAAAACTACTTGGATAGGCTAAAAGAAGTATTTCAGAAGTATAATCAGGAGATATGCACAATCTAAATCCCTGTATGAGAGGAAATATAAGGTAATTACTGTAATAATAGATTGTTTTATCCTTTTTTTTCACATTTGATTCCACATGTACACTTTTGGAACACCAAATGGAATAACAGTAAGATAAGATTATATAATGCAGGAAAACAAATTTACCATGAAAAACATATGAAAACATTCAAAATTGTGGGTCTGAGCATGTGCAGAGCTGCTAGGTAGGACAGGTATCTATAGGTAGCACTTGAAGATACTTTGCAGCTTCAGACATCTCCCTGAGTACCACCAGAGCCAACACCAACATTGATGAAGTAAGTAAACAGCTTCCTGTTATTGAAGGTGATGGGGACATTTACTGATTTGGTATTTTAAGTAGCCTAACCCTGGCATTTATGCTGGCAGTTCTTTCATTTGTTCAAATTTCAAAAGGTGATTTTACACGTAAAAAATTTGATGACTGCTTTACACAAATTTTAAAACTGCTATTATAAACTCTTTAACGAATAGGATGCACATTCATAACACACATGTAGGCTGCTATTGTGCACAAGACTTCTCTGTAGTGGCCAGAAAATTCCCTCCTCTAAGTGACCCTTTAGGTTGCCTAGAGGATTTGAGTGTGGTCGTCTGATTTGTGCTGTACATTTCACCCATAAATGCCCGTCCAGTGCTTCTCAAAATAACAATGCAAAAGCCGGGAGCTTTAATACTAAGCTTACAAGTCCTGTAAAAGAGAACAGGTTTTGAAATAGGGTCAGTATTCTGGAGAAAATGACCTTTGGCTGAGAGGAAGGGAACTGACCTGGTTAGATATTACAATAATATCATTATTTAGGGTGGCACGGTGGTGCTGCAGGTAGAGTTACTTTTACACAGCTCCAGGTCTCAATGCATTTGAACCTGTCTCAAGTTCGCCAAAACTAATCAAACTTTCAAAACACTTACGTGATTAATTTGGAAGTACCACCTGTGCAGCACACGTCTGAAAATAATACAGGTGTGAAAAAATGCTCCCTAAAGGCCTTATATTCCATACTGTTAAACTTGAGCAACACTTTCCCAAAATGTGCTAATAATTAATATGTAAAATATAATTCCTGACAAGTGCTAACATAACAGAGTCATGACAGCTCAGTACGAGCCACGCTCCAGGTATTGACTATTGTAGAGATTGTAAAGAAGGCAAGTAAATCACCTTTCATTTTTACATTTTGGTATAAATACTCTACGCCGTTTGTTGTTTCTTGTGGTATCTCTTCCCAAATACACTGTGAGAAGGCAACCTTCCATTTCATTTCCAGCCCAAACAGCCACTGACTCAAAGTTTCAGCATCAGGAAGAATGTACATTTAACAGCTAATTACACAGATGTCTAGATGATTATTCAGTAATGTGTCCACTCTTCACTTTTATCACAGCGTCTGTTCTTTGTGAGGAATGTGCAAGGCATGCTTTCTCATTCCTCCAGAGTTCAGTCTTAGGTGTTGGTTGGATTTAAATCTTCTCATGAGCTGAGTAAAGACAATGGCCTTGACTTAGTAACAGCTTCTATGATTTTCACACACTTTCAGACCCATAGCATTGATATGTCTTCTCTGAAGCATTGTTTTTTTTTTCCTCTCTCATAGATGAAAGCTCTTGTGGTCTACTATGTCTTGCATGGTTATTAAGGGTCCCATTTTTCTCGTTATCTCTTAATTAGTCCTTCCTAATAGAAATGGAACATCCTAGGTACAATATATCGAATGAAGTGTGGCCTCTGATTTATGGATAGCTCTATATATACATATAACAAGCTATTATAAAGAGTGCCCACATAAGTTCATAAAAGCACAGAAAGTCAAGTATTATGTTTAAGACTGAGAGTAACAAAAAGAATAAAGGTTTTTGCAAGCAGTGAAGATGGTAATGTAGACCCGGGACTGTAGCTGCTAGCTTCAGCTGCAAGTTCAAAGTAATTATGAGATGATGAACAGATATGTATTTAAAAGGAGGACAAACAGTCCGACAACGAGCAGCCACACAGAGTACAAAGGCGGCTTATTAGCGTAGGTGTTGGTATCAGGCGCCACAAAGAAGATCTGAACGAGAGCTTTCGAAAAAGGGGAGGGGGAAAATCCACTGTGTAAGCTGGTTCATCAGAGAAAGATCAACATTCACGTCTAAATGCATACAAGATCTATCTAAAAGAAAACAAAGTTTTTTTTATCTTAGTTTCTGAAATCAAAAAGGAAAGAAAAACACCTTCTTTGTTATGTCCTGGAGGCTTTTTCGCAGCTCTGGGAACTGAAAATCTAACACTGTTAAAAATAAATAAATAAATAAATAAAAGAACCTTGAAAATCATAAAGTCCAACTCCAGTTGCTTTTATGTGAAAATTTTCTTTTTACCAGTATGTGTTGTTATTGTTTTCTGTCTTTTTATCTCTGGTTTGTTGTGAAAGGAGTGTTTTCTCAGGACAAGATGTAGCTCCTTTTAAAGTCACCATGAAATGGAAATCAGAAAACATTTTACTTCTTTAACTTGATGTGTTTCTAAGGGAAACAGGATATTTGGGTTAGAAGTAATAAGACCATGAGCGGAGCCAAGCATTTTAAACATCTGGGGCTTAGCCCAAATATTCAGAACCAGGCTGACCTCTGAAGATTTCTTTGCCCATTTACAGCAGTGATATTAAATCTGTTTCAAGCCATCTGAGACAAGAGAATTCCTAAATGCTTAAATTTGTATCTGTTAGCACAGTAATTTAGAGCACCTCTGACTTATTGTGAAATATTTTATATTAAAAATGTAACTAACTTTACATCTGTGAAATGTTATTCACTGTTTTTTTTTTCTTTTACATTTTGATTTAAGAAAAAAGTCTTGCATTTCTCCTGTTTTAATGGGTCAAATATACTTACAAGCCCCAATTCTACATCGGTAAAACTTTATTAACATTCAAATTAACCACAGCTCTATCTCAAGGGTTCTAACCATAGCCAGCAAGCTAACTGCAGCTCACGTTTGTTTATTACATCAACCAATTGACCCACTCACTGGTGTGGACTCACCTGAAATATCTCTCTGCTGTTCAACAACTGTCGATGGTGCTGACCCTGTTGAAGTTGAACCACTTTCTGTTGCTGATGGCTGTGATTTTCTCAAAAATGTTTTGTCCATGTTTACTATCCAACACTGCTTGCTCAAGCTTGCTTACTGAGGTGAGTGACTGACAGGGTTGCCAGGTCTAGCGTTTGTCAGAACTCGGCAACAATAACCATCTAAAAGGACCAACAGACAGGAACCCAAAACAAGGATGAAACCTAATTTTTCAAAGCCTATAGGGTCTCGTTAAGTTAATCACACGTCATAAGGCATTTTAGGAAGGAATAAAGAATAAAATGTCACCACATTTTGATGAAGAAGCAATAATTAAGTATATTTTTAATGATATGGCACAATTAATTGTATTAATGATGACCTAAGATAAGAGCCAACAAGATAAAGATGTTCCATTTTCATTCCTGACTTTAAATCAGCCCAGGTGTGATGGGAAAGGAGAAACTGTACAATAATAAAATAAAACAATAATAACGATGTTTTTAGTCAAATTTTTGGATTTCTGTCATTTGGCCAAGGATGTGGATTGAAGCCCCCATCACTGTAGTGAACAAAACAGTTGTTATTCTCCTCTTTGAAAAGCTAATTATCAATTTGAACATTCCGCTGTCAGATTAGCCATTAAATATAATTACCTACACAATTAATCCAAAGAGAGTGCAGCAAGAACCGTCAGTGTAAAATATCTTGAAAGCTTTTTATTCACTCGGCTGGGGAAACAAATGACAGAGAGATAAACAGTGCGCCATCTTCGTGGACAGACATGGATGGCATCCACAAAAATGCCTGCACCAATTAGACTAGCCCATACAGAGAGCTGACAAATTTCACCCAAAACATTGAACACTGTGGAGTTTAATAGGACTCGTTTAAAAGGGTGCTTTGGCCAAATGTTAAATATCACAATCTAGTGGGCATCTGTTGTCAATGAGCCAACTTGACTTTACAGTAAAATCTGATGATACATCCTGAAGGTAGGAGGTTCTTTGGGGGGCAGCAAAATTAACATGCACTGAAAATGTAATATTTTCATCATATTACTCCCTTTAGATCCTACAAGAATACTGTAGAATCTTTTATTGTACTCATCAGTTTGAGAAACATGTCCAGTTCATTGTCTGAAAGAACAGCAGACCTGCTCTGGAACCTATGAGTGCACATTTTTAAAGACAGAAAACAACAACAGTAGGTACAGAAAGCCCTGAAGATGATTACATAAACCTAGCTCTTTAGCTGCAAACTTGTGAGTGAGGTTTAGAATAATTATGGGATATTACGGCTATGAATTTAAAAGAAGGGAGAACAGCTTAACAACCAGCAGCCACACTAACTACAAAGGCGGCTTATTAGCGTAGGTGTTGGGATGAAGTACCACAAAGAGGTCTTATATTATATTATAACACATGTTCTATAACATTGATGAAGCTGTGGAGTGCAATTCTGCACTACAGAATACTTATCAGCATGACCAGAGGTGCTTTAACTTGCTCCTGTTCTTGGGTTCAAGAGGTTGTGTTTCTTTATAATATAATTAGCATAAAGAAACACAACATGCTTCTGAGAAATGTAGAAAGATTCTGTGTATGAGTAATGAACCAACGAGTAATGTTCATGGCTTGCACTCAGTGATTCTGGGTAGGCTCCGGACCAGTGGTGGATGCTGGTCTTTCAAGGAGGGGAAGCTCAATTTCGGCCTACATTATAAAATGTGTCGGTTTATTTATGCGTAAATTCTACCCTCCGTTCCTTTTCAAGAAAATGATCTGTGACCCTGTCGTACCAACAATGCGTCTTTTCCAGGGACTTGACTAGTGTCCTCTCAATGGCCAGCAGAGCTAGGCTGCTTAAACGGCCTTGGCCCATGTGAAGTGTGTCCGCCTGTGAGTGCTTTGTGACGGTGGAGGGGCTCAGCAGCACCCGCTGGACAGAAACTGTGATAGAAGTCAGAAAGAGTGATAGAAGTCAGTCTCCAAACACAAGCAGCTACAAACAACCCCACCAGAAATAGAAGCTCGATTTGTCACTAGTCGTTTTTAACAAAGAAAATACTGCTAAGAGGTTTAAGAAAGTCTGGTTCAACTCAGAACAGAATGAAAATGTAATGCGTCCACGGATCTCTACACCAAAGGATCGCTGATTCGCTCATTTCGCTGTCAATCAAAAAGGGATTCAGCCTCAGACAGATCATCCAATCATCATGCAGAAGCTGAGCGTCCGGGCCAGCCGAGGCCAGCCCACTGCCCCATAGACCCCCAGAGACGCTGAGCGTCCGATGGGCGTGACAAAGCCCAGCATTTATCCAATGACACGTCTCGTTTCGCTGCACTTCGCTGCTTTGCTATTGAACTCTGTGGACGCTCTGCGTCCTCACTGTTTAAAGCACTGTGAAGCTGCGCGAATGATTGAGAGGAAAGACGTGTCTTTACCAGTGATAAGAAGCTGATTCTGAACAAAAGTTGAGCGCGTTGTAGTACATATTTATTCAATGATATGTACACACAACAGTATATATTTGATCAGTTATTTTTTTTTTACATTTTAGGGGAAGCTGAGCTTCCCTTGCAGTCTTAGAGCAATCGCCACTGCTCCGGACCCACCGCGACCCTGAACTGGGATAAGCGTTACAGATAATGAATGAATGAATGAGTAATGTTTCTACACACCAGCCGCACCAGAGAAATCAGAGCCATTGGTTTTATGAAACTTCACAGTAAACAATGTCCAACACTGCTCACAGTCCATTACCACATTATATTAAATCCAGAAATTTTTGTAATTGAGCAACAAAAAAGCCATAGTAAATCACATATTTTGAATTTACACCATGGGTACTATTAGCTTAGCATTTTCTAGCTAAGCTAATGGTTCTAGCTTATTTGCCTACTAATATTTCACTCAGACACAGCTAATACTAAACATCATCTATTAATTAAATGATGCTTAATAGCACAAAAGGAGGTTAGATCTGGAGTTCCTGCCATGTCTCCATATGTTTTACATCAGAGGCCTTCAAATCCAGCCCTTGGCTCCTGTCTTGGATTTTAAAATGGCTGAATGGTATTACCTTATAGCTGCAAATGCTAATGCACCTGACTAGTGAATAGTGTCATACTGGCCTGCCATTGTAAAATTCCAGCCTGTAACCTGGATCCAAGATCTGGAATTGAAGAACATGTTGACCTTCCTTGAACGTATGTTAACTCTTTAGAACGGTCTATATTTCTACATAAATGTGGCAATGGTAAAAATTCATAAGAATTTCTAAGAAGTCCACAGAAGTCATAAAGAAAACTAAGTTAGACAAAATACTTATTATGATTGGGCATTTAATTGTGAGTGGTACAGTTAGCTTTTAGTTTCTATGCAGCAATAACTGCAACTAACCCTTTCCAGTAAATACTAATTTGGTTTACAAATTGGCTTGGAGTCATTTCAGCCCATTCGGCTATACAGAATTAATTATATATTTTTTTCTCATCTACATTTAGCACTTGAACTCTGAGAATATTTTTGGTTTATTTAGCATACATTCTAAACATACATTCCTCCAGCTTTCAACCGCCACAGTTTGGTAGCACCCATTAATTTTTAATCAGTTGCTGATCACAGGACATTTTACTGAAATAGTACTGTGTTTTGCACTGCAATGAGTGTAATACTGATGGATTTTACACATGCACTCGTGTCACACATGTGCTGATAGGTTGAGTGTGATCCATCACCCAAAAGGATTAAGGGCCAATAGTGGCTCTGCTATTGCAAACGTATCCCTGAAGTGGGGCTAGAAACTGTATAAGACAAATTTTGAATTATCATGATCTACCAACTTCAATAAAATGTATCTACCAGGTAGGGGTCTCTAATAAAATGGCTGGAAATTATCCACTTACCTTTTAACTTTTGCAGTAATTTGAGCTGGACTGTACCTGAACAGAAGATTCTGGTCAAATTTGGCATCCTGAAAATTCAGGTCATTTCCACGGCCTGTAATATGACATCGCTAGCTGCATTAGCTGTACTTCCAGCCATCCACTATTTTGACAATGTGTCTGAAGTACAGTGAGCATCTGAATAATGCATGACTCCTTATAACTCCATTAAGCTTTATATATTCAACTTTTTAGTCAGACACCATGAAATGATGCAGTTTAATGTAGCCTTACAGGAGTATTTATCATGTGCAGATCAGTGATACCTGCAAGCTCTTTGTTCATACTTCTGTGCCAAATGGATTCGCAAAAGGTCACAGTGTTTGGCATAGCTCTAGTTGCAAATTTGTGATTTATGACCCAACACAGTAAGTGGTCTTATCAGGTCCCTGCCACAATACATGTTTTTTTTATGAACAGCTGAGCATACATTGGTGTTTCACCCACTGTATCTGTAATGTAGAATGAATTGTGCGGGCTGAGGAATATTATATGCCATTTTGAAATGCCCTCTTTAATATGTAAGGCCTCAGCCCCATGACCTCCACAGTTGAAAGAATTGTCTCAGAATCACTACTGTAAATCAGGTGTACGCTGCAAAAATGATGTTGTATGAAGTAAAAACATCATAAATCAAGCCAATATATCTCATAATTCTCATTTTTAGAATGATGTGGGCATATTATAAGCTGATTACTGTCATTTTTAGATACCTGTACTTTTAGGTTTATCTGTAGAAAGTGTCTTATTCAAATGGCTGATTGTTTGACTTTTCTGAAAAGACATTTTCACTCAGTCAAACAAACTAAAATGAGCAAACACACTGCCTAGATACAGCAGGAAAAATCATACAATATCCTCAAATTACAAAATTGCAGGTATATATTTATATATAGGCGTAAGGTTTTACATTCTACAATTTAGACTATTTTTTGCAGTGTGTCTCATTTATTTCATCCAAGCACTCAGCATTAGAGTGTCTACCTAGCTTCCTTCAGCTTCGATTGGAGTGCGTCGGTGATGACCCGCTGCAAAACACATGCCGTGCAAGTCCAAGTAATTAATGCCAATTACACGCCTATGCAGTCACTATCGCACCTCGTGTCGTTAATCATAATTACCCCGTCCTTATGAAACTACCACCAGACACATCAGTAAACGTCCTCCTTGCTCTCTGTGGCCAAGAAGCAAAAATGCAAATAGAATACAAAAAAAATATGTCTATGCAAGTGACATGCAGTTAAATCTAATCAGTATATTTAATACTTCCTCTTATGAGATCATGGGAAGAAAATTATATGGCTACTTACTTCTAGATGAGTTATCCAGAGGCCCTCATTGCCAGTTTTTTAAAACCATAACCATGGTAAACATAACTAAAGCAAACTTGCCAATATGCCAACTATCGCAGTGTATGTATTAAAAATATTGTGTATTATAAAATACAAAAATGAAATAATATAAAAAGCAGCACATGACAATAAAAGCTTTCCTCTTTTCAGCTTCTATGAACAGAACACATCCTCCTGCTTTGGGGGGTAGGGGTCTTTCTCTCATCATCCAGGGATCTAAAAATGAGCCTTAATTTCTCAAATGACAATAATTTTTAATCATTATAATAAAAAAATGTGATCTAAATCAGACGTGAAAAATAAGAAAATGAAACAAAAACAGTTTTATAATGTTTTATAATCCTTTTTATTAACTCTCAATCCCCTGCAATTATTATTTTGGCGTGTTCCAAGGTTAGAACCCCTCTGTTCTAGATGTTTTTGCTTATTCATTCATTCATTCATTCATTATCTGTAACCGCTTATCCAATTGAGGGTCACGGTGGGTCCAGAGCCTACCTGGAATCATTGGGCGCAAGGCGGGAATACACCCTGGAGGGGGCGCCAGTCCTTCACAGGGCAACACAGACACACATTCACTCACACACTCACACCTATGGACACTTTTTGAGTCACCAATCCACCTACTAACATGTGTTTTTGGACTGTGGGAGGAAACCGGAGCACCCGGAGGAAACCCACACAGACACAGAGAGAACACACCAACTCCTCAAAGACAGTCACCCGGAGCAGGCATTGAACCCACAACCTCCAGGTCCCTGGAGCTGTTTGACTGCGACACTAACCTGCTGCGCCACCGTGCCGCCCTGTTTTTGCTTATATTAAGCTTTTTTTTTGTGAAGTTGTATTATTATTTGAGAAAACAATTCTCTGGGTAGAATCTCTTTAAAAAGCAAAACAATCCAGAAATTGGTGCAGTAATCTTATAATATTCTTACAACATCATCATAATGAGAACTAGTAGATATATTCACAAGATATAAGATTTTTTCCCATTATATCAACCCCCCGGTGCAGTCAGTACAACATTGCAGCAGGATTATATGATTTCTTCTAACATTAAGGATCATAAGCTTGTTTGTCCGCTTTGGCAACCGTCTACTTTTCTGAGTTGGCTTTACAATAGATATTGCAGCATTCCTGTGAAGATTTGATGGGATTCTGCCACAACAGCATTAGAGGGTCAGGTACTGACGTTGGATGATTAGTTCTGGATCACAAACACCATAGCAACTCATCCCAGAGGTATTAGATGGGGTTTTATCAATACAGCCAATGCAGTTCCACTGCTCTACAGCACAATCCTTGGGGGATTTTTAGCTCTCTGGCCAACACATGCCATTGGGCCTGGTGGCACTGTAGGCTCATGTGCAGCTGCTCCAGGGTATCAAGGGTATAGGCAATATGTAAATGTCAGAAAAGTGTTGTTTTTTTTGGTTGTTTTTTTGGTACATTCTTGTTTTTATGGTTGAAAATCTGTTAAACATCAGTGAGTTTCTTACTGCAATCTTTCATTCCACCTTAAAGGGTGCAGATGTTCTGGCATCCAACAGCTGCACGATTTAAATTTCCGTGCTCTCCACAGGAACAGTGTTAAACTGATGTGAATGGGAGGGCTGTGGTATTTCTGATTATAGGGTCTGTAATGAACATCGTAACGTTGAACAGAGAGTAGTCAGTAACTGCAAAGTTGTCATACTTCTGCACAGCTTTACCAAGACGTAGAGTTGAGCTTCAAGAATACAAGTTACTTTTAATGCAGAATGTGCGGTAGGTTAAAGCATGATAAAAACATGCTATTTTAAACTTATATTTGAGTCTAAACAACAGCCGTTTTTTTCTTAAAACCTACCCTTCCAACTTAAAAAGATGCAGAGCTTCTGAACTTAAACAAACACTAGTGTGTTTGTCTGTGAGTGCACATTTGTTGAGACAACCTCCAGTGGCCAAGGAGGTTAACTGCAACAACAAAGACAGCATCCATATTTTGTTTGAGTTGCTGTTTGCTCTTTAAATACAAACTGCAGTCCATTGGTTGCCCTGAATACTTGGTTTGCCTCCTTTCACAATGTCATTCAATGCACAAGAACCCCACTGGACCACCACAGAGCAGGTATTACTGGAGTGGTGGATAATTCTGTGTGCTGAAGTGACACTGCTGTGGTGGTGACGTATTAATGTGTGTTGCACTGGTACAATTGGATCAGACACAGCAGTGTTACTGCGGATTTTAAACCCCTCATTGTCAATGCTAGTCTGACCCCTGAGGTGAAGGAGCAGCCGAAAGAAGAAGAAGATGAAATGTCAGTGCTGGTCTGAGAACAGTCCACCAACCAAAACTATCCTTTAACGGCACCCTGTGGGCAGTGTCCTATGACCCGTGATGAAGCACTAGAAGATGACTAACATCTACAAAGTGGATCAACAATGTAGGTGTGTTTAAAAGAGTGGACAGTGAGTGGGCACAGGGTTTTAAAAACTCCAAAAGCACTTTAGTGATAAAATGGACAATGAGTGTAGAAACAAAGAGGTCATTTTAATGTTACGGATAATCAGTGTATATCTCCTCACAAAAGCTCCTGATAAACAATGATAGGTAAGAGTAGTTAATGGTCATTTTGGCCTATGGAAAGAAACGGGAGCTTCACACTCCAGCTTGTGTATCAAGAATAAGTATATGAGGCGTAATCATTTTCTGTTGTAACACTGTCTGATGGGACCAAACACTGGTACATGCTCTGCCTTTCAATGACTTACTGCACTCTGCAGTCTGGGAGTTGTATTTGATGTGTGAGAAATGAGTAAGGCTCTAAAAGACCTGAATTCCCCAAGTTGTTGAGTCTTTTGTTTGAGATATAGAGGAGCTTCTAACGAATTAAAGCTCTCGTTGTGTATTTTGTTTTCCTGCGGGTGAAGTTAAGCCCAAAGCAGACAGCATTACAGATCTGAACAACTCCTGCTCAAAACAACTCAGCCTGCTCTCATTTCCCCTTCCCCCCAAAAAAATCCAGCTTGCTTCATAGCGGCATAGAGGAGATCGCCCACGTGCCGCTGTCATGACACAACAGCATGCGCTTTAATTGCTTTCTTGTAATCAGCATTCCATCTCTGTTTGCGATGCTAATGAGTGCATATTTTCAAGGATAATTTACAATTAGATCAATTTTCCAACAGACAAATATTAACGCTTCAGATCATGGTGTGTGCTCAGGTTGAGACATAGTTAAGTGGAGCTTTACATCTCTGGGAGACCACTGAGATCCCGATAGCGCCGGACGGACTGCGACATCATCAGTGGAATAACAATGCTTCTGGCGTCTCGAGCGGATTCTGCTCGGTGGCGTTTCTGACATCAGTGTGGAAACACGCAGAGCTTTTTCATCCCGCTGAAGGGCTGCAGAGATTGTCTACAGACTACAGCGCTTTAGAGACTGCGAGGGAAATCAACAAACCCATTCTGTATGGTCAACAAGGTTCCCCCAGTCCATCAGAAAAAATAACAGACAATTCAGGACTGCTACTCAGCAACGCATGGTGTCTCAGCAAGTGAATGCATGTTTAAAGCGAGTCAGTATGTCCACTTTGTCTCATTTTTGTTTTAACAACTTTATAGCATTATTCCGTCTATTATTAGATGAAGGTACCAAAAAATCACAATCTGGATTCTACCTGGTATCATTATGGCCCACACCATAACGGCCATAAAATCCTAATCGATGTTGATAACGATGGACACTCCACACATAAAAACATTAATTTCACATATTTTCTCGATTTGGATTTTATTAGTCCTCAAATCCCCACACTACACAATCTGCCCTGAATGAAACACCACAACTTCCTGATTACAAACTCCGACAGACAGCTCAGAACCTTAAGGTGTTAAGATTGGATTCTGGACTCCCCACACTACAGGATAATCTGAGAATTTGTGATCGTCTTAACATCAGGAGATCTTTTGACCTCAAAATTGGCCTGATTTTCCAAGGCGGAAGATTCTCAGAACAGCACTGGAGCCATAGATAACCACCAGATTCACATGTGGAGTAGTTGTCAAGTTCTCAGGCATTATGCTAAGTCACGGTTCACATTGAAGAACCAAGTATTATTTGGTTCCAGCTGGGAATGAACTTTTCTGGTTCGGGAACCAGTTTATGTTGGTGTAAACATGCTGAACAGTTCCAAATAATGTTTATGGAGTTCCATGTTGAGGCCTAAGGGAGAACACACCAAATTCCTCACACAAAAAGAAACCTAAGGTGAGGATTAAACCCAGGACCCCAAGACCCTATCGCGCTGCCCCTCCCACCATAATGAGTTTAAAAAAAAACTAGGACTACTTTTTTGTCCATATGGGGCTCCCCCTAGTGTAGTTAAGTTATAAGGCAGTGTATTGAAATCAATGGGAAAGGGCGCAGGAGGTGGCGTGATTTCCTACCTGTCTCCAAATGTTACATAGTGCAATTTCTGCAGTGCTGAACCCAAAGTTGAAAGGATATAGGCTCTTTTCGCCATATTATAGGTCAGTGAATCATCACAACACTTTTGAGGCTGTAATGTTAAGGTAAAAATACCAGCTAGTGTTCAGGTCTCTTTTAAATCTCAAAATAATGCAGTGACAATGGCTTTCATTTGGAAGACTACTATTCTGTCATATATGACATTTTTTCACTGGTAATGATGGATCCTGTGTGTTTTTCCCTAGAGTGTGGGGATATGGGGATGGAGTTAAGTGTGGCGGGTGAAGGCCTGGTGACACATTACGCTGTGTGTGTGATGGCAGACAGGCTCAGTTATCTGCATGACTGATTTAATGACGCTCAACACGCTCAATCTGCAGCCCAAACAAATCAATGTGAGCTCCCTGCTGCAGTTCCCTCAGGGGTTTACAGTATTGTTCCCTTAAAGTACAGTTGGCGCATACATCATCGAGGGACAAGTCTGCGGATTCCCAACAGGATTCTGGGCTTTTTCGGCATTTGAGCTTGGAGATAAAGCGTGGCTCTCCCTTTGTTCTCTTAATGATCTCTCTCTCTCTCTCTCTCTCTCTCTCTCTCACTGAATCATAACACTATAACACTCAGGACAAGGATATCAGCCCCAGCTACATTACAAGCCTGAGCAAACTCAACAGCCATTTTGTTTTTTCCTATTACACTGCTAGCGTTCCTCTATACATTACTACTAAAACCATTCCAACCTAATGAAAAGATCATTCACTCATAGAGGTTGCTTTATTGAAAGATCACTGTAGGACTGGCACTGCCTACTGAGCCCTGGTTCATTGATTATTTGGATGAAAGCTAGATATATGATAGCATATTGTCCTGCAGATAATAAAATAGTCTGCTTTTTTTCATCCAGCTCATACACAATAGCAGGTATTACAAAGCTTCCCCTGCGAAAAAACCAAGGTGCATTCGTTTCTATAGCATTTGCCCTTCTTTTGACCCATCCATGGGTTTCAATAAATACGCTGCTTGTTGTGAATGCCTTAAAACCAATATTATGCCATCAGGTGGTACCATCATGAGTTCTGTGAAAAAGTAAAAATAGTTGGAGTTAATTGCTCATTAATATCTATATTATGCATGTATTTAAAAGAACATTACGTAATATTTTTACCTTAATATAACAGCTTTAAAATCATTATGATGATTCACTGAGCTGTAACAGGGCGAATCGAGCCTCTGTAGTTGCTACTCTGGGTTCAGCACTGCAGAAACTGCACTGTGTAACATCATAACACTATAACACATAAGTTATGGAGGAGGGTAGGAACCTATTTGGGCTACAGCTCCAAAGTTCAGTCTTTGAAGTTGTTTACATTTCTGGTTCTCGTAATTCATGGCTAGACATGTCAAGCCAACAATGCAGGTTATTTTTATAAGCTGCCAAACATCATTTGACAGCTCCACATGCTTGCAGGAGAACACTGACTTCCACATCTGTCACCCAAGGCAACAGATACTCACAATGAGCTGCATTTTGAAGAGTCATGAAAGGAAAATTACATCCTTAACCCCCAATGATGTCCTTTTGTGGTCAGTTAAAAACTGAGTAATCACTAAATAAATTATATTGGTCACATTTCTTCAAGCCTTTTTCTTTTAAATAAGTTAAACAACCTTATAATATTCCTAATCATAATCTCACTACTGGAATAATGGTTAGATTTTAGAGTTTTCACTTAAAAACATATCACATCATTTTGCAAGTTATTCACATAAAGCTTATAAATATGACATGTATATACCTTTATCAGCAGTAGGAATATATAGGCACCCAGGCGTCTGTCTTTATTGCCAGTGGACAAAAGTTAACAGAGCCGTGTGGGGAATAATATGTATGAAGCCTGGTGTTCTGGTGGCAGTATATTATTCAGATGCAGGGGGATGTGGTATCAGCAGTCTGCTCAAATATGGGCCATACACGTGGACCTGTGGAGGTGAGTGCTGTGAGCTACTCTTCCCCAATTTCATTTGTGGGATTTATGACATATTGTGAGGTGGTATGGAGTCTGTTGGAGGTGTAAATACGAGGTTTTCTTGGCCAAGCATGGTTCTTTGGAGGAGTATCAGGGATGCAATCACACGTGTTGTTCACAATGACGTCGGTGACCCTTGTAAATTATTTCCATTTGGAACGTGTGAGATATGTAATGTCATTTGATTTTTTGCCTTGATATGTGCAGAGATATCTTTATAAGGAGGCTTTATATGAATGTCTATTTATGCACAGGCACAGGCATAGCACCCAGAAGCATATACGTATAGATTTGGATACATGAATAGCCAAAGATTCATGTATATTCAATGCAAAACAAACAAACAAAATAAAATATCCTGGGACCTGGAGGTTGTGGGTTCAAGTCCCGCTCCGGGTGACTGTCTGTGAGGAGTGTGTTCTCTCCATGTCCGCGTGGGTTTCCTCCAGGTGACTGTCTGTGAGGAGTGTGGTGTGTTCTCCCTGTGTCTACGTGGGTTTCCTCCGGGTGACTGTCTGTGAGGAGTGTGGTGTGTTCTCCCTGTGTCTACGTGGGTTTCCTCCGGGTGACTGTCTGTGAGGAGTGTGGTGTGTTCTCCCTGTGTCTGCGTGGGTTTTCTCCGGGTGACTGTCTGTGAGGAGTGTGGTGTGTTCTCCCTGTGTCTGCGTGGGTTTCCTCCGGGTGACTGTCTGTGAGGAATGTGGTGTGTTCTTCCTGTGTCTGCGTGGGTTTCCTCCAGGTGACTGTCTGTGAGGAGTGTGGTGTGTTTTCCCTGTGTCTGCGTGGGTTTCCTCCGGGTGACTGTATGTGAGGAGTGTGGTGTGTTCTCCCTGTGTCCACGTGCGTTTCCTCCGGGTGACTGTCTGTGAGGAGTGTGGTGTGTTCTCCCTGTGTCCTCGTGGGTTTCCTCCAGGTGACTGTCTGTGAGGAGTGTGGTGTGTTCTCCCTGTGTCTACGTGGGTTTCCTCCGGGTGACTGTCTGTGAGGAGTGTGGTGTGTTCTCCCTGTGTCTACGTGGGTTTCCTCCGGGTGACTGTCTGTGAGGAGTGTGGTGTGTTCTCCCTGTGTCTGCGTGGGTTTTCTCCGGGTGACTGTCTGTGAGGAGTGTGGTGTGTTCTCCCTGTGTCTGCGTGGGTTTCCTCCGGGTGACTGTCTGTGAGGAATGTGGTGTGTTCTTCCTGTGTCTGCGTGTGTTTCCTCCAGGTGACTGTCTGTGAGGAGTGTGGTGTGTTTTCCCTGTGTCTGCGTGGGTTTCCTCCGGGTGACTGTATGTGAGGAGTGTGGTGTGTTCTCCCTGTGTCCACGTGCGTTTCCTCCGGGTGACTGTCTGTGAGGAGTGTGGTGTGTTCTCCCTGTGTCTACGTGGGTTTCCTCCGGGTGACTGTCTGTGAGGAGTGTGGTGTGTTCTCCCTGTGTTTGTGTGGGTTTCCTCCGGGTGGCTGTCTGTGAGGAGTGTGGTGTGTTCTCCCTGTGTCCACGTGGGTTTCCTCCAAGTGCTCCAGTTTCCTCCCACGGTCCAAAAACACACAACTGGCTAAGCTATTACAAACAATGAATGAATGAATGAGTGTATTTACTGTGATTATATATCAATTTATACAATCACCACGCTCACTGAGAAGGCATTAGTTAGGCATATATATATATATATATATGTGTGTGTGTGTGTGTGTGTGTGTGTGAAATATTGCTGCATTTCCATGAGCCCCAAAGCCTGCAGTTTGTGAAATGAGAGGAGGGAGCTGTAGGCTTGGGTGTATACTGATGTATAAGCCTGTGTGTATAGGAATTTGCTGCACACATTGTTAAATAAATATTTATAATTATTGCATACAGGGGAAGTAAAGTAAACAGGCATTGTTAGCATCAATGGAGTTTTCTTCTTCTTCCTTTCACCAATTGTGAACTCCAGAACACAATGCAGGAGAAGGGATGTTATCTCAGTACGCTGAGCAGATTTACACAGTCACCGTGACTTTTAAGTGAATGAGTCTTATTCTAACTGCAGGTCATTTAGCATTTTTTTCAGGAAATAATACACTTTCTAGGTTAAATCACATAATAAGACGACTAGTGAAACTATCGCTTTTTGGGTAACTGGAGCCTACCAAATCAGATACTGTAAAATAAGACCAACCCAGTCAGGACAGCCTAGGATAAACATGGGTTAAAACTTCTGATCCACTTCTGACGTCATTGGAGTACCCCTCATTGGAAGGCACAAAGGCTGGGTTGATACATGTTAGATATAAAAGACGAAAGCCCAGATATAAAAGAGCCACGTGAAAATGGCAAAATGCGAGTAGTGAACCTGGGATGGGGTTGGGGGTCATTGCTATGTAACGTAACAGGTGGTGAATGGTGCTGTTGTGCTTGAGCCTTGTGGTATTTTGACCAAAGCATGCCACAGCTGGTTCATGAAGACTCCTGAAGTATGTTCACCTGTGGAAAAATAATAGTGAATGAAAAGATCACTTTAAAAGAGGTAAAGCATCTAGAAATAGGCTCAACAATCTTATTCATTCATTCATTCATTCATTCATTATCTGTAACCACTTATCCAGTTCAGGGGGTCCAGAGCCTACCTGGAATAAATGGGCGCAAGGCAGGAATACACCCTGGAGGGGGCGCCAGTCCTTCACATGGCAACAAACACCTCACACATTCACTCACACACTCATACTTACGGACATTTTGAGTCTCCAGTCTACCTACCAACGCGTGGTTTTGGACCGTGGGAGGAAACCAGAGCACACGGAGTAAACCCACACAGACACAGGGAGAACACACCACACCCCTCACAGACAGTCACCCGGAGGAAACCCACACAGACACAGGGAGAACACACCACACTCCTCACAGACAGTCACCTGGAGTTGGGAATCGAACCCACAACCTCCAGGTCCCTGGAGTTGTGACTGCGACACTACCTTCAACAATCTTATATAATTCTTAAAACCATTGCCTAATGGTTAGAGAAGCAGGTTTACAAAGGACCAGAAGGTCGCTGGTTCAATCCCCATGACTGGCAGTAAAAAAATGGGGGGTGGGGGAGTGAAGGAATAGTACTTTCTTGTACCTTATCATTCATGTCTGGATGTTTGTGTGTGTGTGTGTGTGTGTGTTCACTGCTCAGAATAGGTTAAAATCAGCAGGAGTTGTACATTGTACAATGACAATAAAAGCATGTTTATGGCTTTTTAAGTCTCATGAGAAATATTACACATTGACTAGATTTGAAATTATTTTCATGAGAAAAATAAATAATTATTTTGTTTTGCAGTGTTGCTAGCTGGCTGTGTGGAAGGATATCATGTATGAAAGCACACAATATGTTTGTGGTGACATCCCTGACCCTCATAAATTATTTCTAGGTGGAACCTGTGGAAAATGTAATAACATTTTCCCCCGTTACATAAGCGTGCGCATCTTTACGGGGAAGCTTTATACAGATAACTATTTTTGCATGGGCTTAAGCCTCATCCGGCACCTGGCATCTGTATTCAGTCATACAGTAGCCATGCAGATTAACTGTATGTATATTGACATACAGAACGTAATACCCTCTCATTTGCTCTTGTGTTATTTTCTCCCAGTTATTCATGCGCCTGCTTATTATTCCAAGCAGTAAATTTTACATCAGCTTTTGTCGGAATAATATTCGCACTGAGCAGGCAAACCACAATGTGCCATGCATTATGCATGTCCACACCTGTCAGAACTGCACAATCGCTGTGTTCTAATTGAGTGTGTGTTTAGAAGGTCCATAGCTTACACTGGCTGGCGGGGGGGCTCTAGTGCGGACACCCGACTTCAAGGAACACTTGATTGATCAATCAGAACTCATCTATGCAGATTGACCGCAATCTAGCTGAATGGAAAATCCCACTAAATCACATTCGCGCCGGCCGTACTTACTCTATTCTGATCTGTTTGGAGGCTTTTAAAAAAAATTAAATAAATAAAAATATGGATCTTTTGTTTAGTGCTGAGCTCGATTCAGGCCGAGAAATGACACGCCGCATGGGAACTCATAAATCAAGAGGCGAGAGCAGAGCAATATGTATAAAATAGTGTTTGCATGCATGTAGGACCAGGCTAAATGGGTAAAAACACATCAAGCGTGCAGCCTATTTAAAATCTCGATCTCTATAAATCACTACTCTACTGTGAATACCCTTCATTTGTAGAATTCCCAACCATTAAGAGCAAGTTATACATTTTGAAACAGGAAACAGGAAATGTGTAATCAGCCATAACATTAAAACCTGATTCAAGCTACACGCATTCTCCATTTTATCAGTTCCAATGACCATATTCATGCACTTTGTAGTTCTACAGCCGAGAACATCAAATCCAGACCTTTGATCCAGGTTCCAGGCCAGGATTTATGCAATGGCCGTTTGATATGATGCAATACTCTAGTCAAGTGCATTAGCAGTTGCAGTTACAGTGCCATACCCGCTGGCCATTTTAAAATCTTGGCCTGGAACTTGGATCTAAGCTGTTACACCATGTACCTTGTTAGCCTCCCTTTCACTCTGTTCTTCAATGGTCAGGACCCCAACACGATCACCACAGAACCGTATGATTTGGGTGTTTTTTGTTCTCAGCACTGCAGTGGCACTGATGTGGGGGTGTGTTAGTGTGTGTTGCACTGATACAAGTGGATCAGACACAGCAGTGTTGTTGGAGTTTTAAAACACTGCACAATCACATTAAGAGTAGTCAAACATGCAACAACAAGAACAGCTGACTGTTCCTCTGGGCAACGTCCAGTGTCCATTGATGAAGGACTTGAGGACGACCAACAAAAACCGCACAGCGACAGATGGGTTACTGTCTCTGAGTTTATACTTCTCAAGGTCCAGAGCTTCCTTAAACACTCTGATAGTTCTGAGAACACATGCAACGTCTTCATTTGATTTGCACGGCATTTTCTTTTATTGCTAGTTTTTTGATAGCGCTCCATCTTGATAGCGCTCCATCTTGATTGGACCTTGATTTTGTGTCTCGAAAACATACTGATGTTGGAGACAGTGATGGTCTACCAGTTCTTGCATTGTTGTTATGTGTCTCATTTTTCAAATTAGCGAATTGAGAACTGCTGTTTTTTCCCCCTTTTTTTGTTTCTTTTGATTTTGCCTTCCTTATGCAAGTGGATTATCTTGTATTTATAATGTCTGCAGACACATTCCACTGAAAATCACTTACTAGTGAAACAAACTGATTTTGAAAAGCGGTCTTCAGTGGGTTAGGGAACTCTGCCGACCGAATTCCAACACTAGTTCTAAGCATGCATCACATCGAAAATCACTTCTCATCTTAATGAGGCTCAAGCAGAGAAACATGGGAAACACTAACGGCATTTTAATTGCATTGTTATTGATCATGTCTTATAGCTAGCCCAGCTACTGCTTGATCTGAAAACAATGGTGTTTTGCGCTGGAATCAAAGCTCTGCCTCATGCTGGGGGAGATCAGAGGGAGCGTTTAGCACCTCGCCAAGCCCTCCGGAGAGACCGTCAAACTCTGACATGGAAGAGAACATCCTCTTTTTTTTCCACCTCTTTCTCAAACAATCAGGTCATGGCACCGTGGCCCTGGAGATACATGGACTCACCAGCTGCTGTGCTTCTTTGCGTGAGAATGCCATGAATATTCAGCCTGACAGTCAACCAATTTGCAGGGCTAATGTAATGCATATGATTAAGAGATAATTATGATGAATTTCAGCTGCATAGTGATAGGAATGGCATGAAGGAATTAATGCAAATATTCAGAATAGACGTTATGAGGAACATGGTCAGTATGGAACATCAGAGGTGGGTAAAAAATATTTGCGTTCTTAAGCCTTAATTTATTTAATTTACAGTTAAAATTACCATTAATCCAAGTGTCATTAGAAAATGCAGTTAACATACACCTATCAGTCATTACTATAAAATCACATCCTTGCTCCTACACTCATTGTCCAATCTATCAGCTCCACTGACCATACAGGTGCAATTTGTGTTCTACAATTCCAGATTTCATCCACATTTTGCTCTGCATACTTTGCTAGCTCCCTTTCCCCCTCGTCTTAAACAGTTAAGACACCCCAAAAGTAGTTAAGACACTACAAAGCTGCGCTAAATATAGTCCACCATCCAAAAGCATCCAACCAACAGAGTCCAGTGACCACTGATGAAGGATCATTCTGAAGGATCATTCTATAGAATGACCAACACAAACTGTGCTGCAACAGATGAGCTACTGTCTCTTACTTTACAAGACCACAAGGTAGTTGTGTGTCTAACAGAGTGGATAGTGAGTGGGGACAGTGTTTAAAAACTCCAGTAGCACTGCTGTGTCTGATCCACTTATATGAAGAACAAGTGTCTTAAATGCAGTTCTTATTTTGTGACTATTTCCTATTCTCAGTGACAGCATTTTAACAGTTTCACATTCTTTCAGAGCTATAGTGTTGAATGTGTTCTCACAGTGGAAGAATGGAGTGTCGGATGTTTTCAGATCTGAAAAAGTAAGAAGCAAGAGTGGAACTTAGTTGTCCCCTTTCTGTTTGTTTGTATATTTTACATTTTATTTTAAATTGATTTTAGCTCCTGTTTTGGAAACTCTTGTTTATTCGCACACATGTTACTTGACTTTGTCCTAACTTTATGCAAGCAGTCATATATATAATCTCAAATATAGCTAAATAACGTCTGAAAAATGAACATACTAGTAGGTTGTTTTGCCTGGAAATAAGACATGGAAATAAATAAAAGGTGTTTTCACTACACTTAATGGCCCTGATCTGAGCTCATGATTCTTGGGTCATTACTCTGGCAATTTCCATGTCCTTAATGCTAGCTCCTGAAGCGGTGAGTTAGTTACTGTCAAGTTGGAGTTTTCGTACAGTTTGATTGACACCTTGGGGGAGAAAATGGATGGCGGCAGAAGTGCTTTGGGCCTGCTGGCACAAGCACTCCAGGCCCTTTTCTGTCACTTCCTTGTGTGGCTACCTGCCACTCTGCTAACGGGCTAGTCATCATCTATCGTCACGCTAGGCTAGCTAACCTAGCCTCCATAGCCTTCATTGATACACTTCTGTAAGCAAAGTTAGCATTCTGTCAGGCTGGAGTGAGATGGATTGGCATTACAAAGCTCCTCTCCGCTCAGACTATAAATCAACGTTTAGGATGCTAGTATTGGGACAGAGAGGGCAGGATGTGTGAAGGCTTCTGCTGATAAAGCCTTGCAGAGCCATTGCACTTGGCTGTACATATAGCTGAGTGCCTCTTTCGTGCTGTTACATCTATGATTTCATCATTTTTCTCTTTTTATTAGCAGCTGTGTGGGCTAAGTCTCTACAATGTAGCTGATGACGTTAGGCTAGTGCTAACATGTGTATGGATTGAGAGCAGAGGTTATTTTGGAACATGTTTAGAAAGCTTATAACCTGTTTTAAATATGCACTAACTTTAGAATTACACAGTATGTCCAAATGTTTGTAGACACCCTTAGTCAGTTCCACTACTTTAATCTGCACCAGCTCAGGAAAGATAGCCTATGCAGTTTGTCTAATCTCCATAGAAAAAGCATGAAATTAAAAAGGGACACTGAATGAGCTTCATTCAGTACCTTTGGGATAAGTATGAGTGACATATTAGATCCAGAACTAATAACCGAACATCGCTACCTGAGAACCATTTTCCTTGTGGCTGCATTCCATCAGATCCACAGCTGTGGTCTGAAATCTAGTCAAAAATCCCAGGTGAGTGAAAGTGGACTAGGAAATGTTGGATGAGATAAAGCATCAACTTTTGGTGTATAATGTAATGTAGGATTTGTTCCGAACATTTCATACCTTGTGTGTATTGTTTCCTCTGTGTGGGAGGATTCTGTAATGCAAGCTACTTAACAGATTGTTGAGGCTATACAGTAAGTGTACAGATGCAAGTCTAGTTCTGCTTTCTCACGCATTGATTGACCCTCCTGCACTTGGAGCATGTCTCGCTACCTCGCACTTCAGTGGGCAGAGCTCGCTCGCAGAGGCCAAAAACACTGGCCATCTGTTTGAAAAAAGAAGAAAAAGAAGAAAAAAAAAAAAAATCTAACCCTAAACTTCTGGAGTTTGCCAGTTGCTTTAGACCCGCCAACCTCATCAAGTCAGTCAATAAAATTTTGGGCTATTTGTGCCGTTCAAAGGGGAAGTTTTTCAAAGCTGGCCGAGAGTCCGTGATTGCTTTGGACACCTGCTGCGTTAGCTAGCGCACGCAGACGAGACGGCTTGATTGAAATGCTTTCTGTGTTCTTCTCCGAGAGGCTGGGCTTGGCTGGGCTTGATGTTGGCTGCTGTGTGGGCTCCAAAGCCAGCGAGCACAAAGGCCTTTTATATCAAATTTCCTTGCGTCTATACAAGCTACAGCTCTTTTTCTGTCTTCAAAATCTTTCTCCACCAGACTTAAACAACATGATCTTCAAAAATTGAGCACATATACTACTAAAAGCACCATCACATATATTTATAACATTATATAATGTTATGATTTATGATGACTGCTTGTTCATTCCATTGTGAAACGGTTTGTACTTCTGCTTTGACTCGACGCAGAGCCTACCCTGCGGAGCCCTACACCGCTGTGAGCATTTATACTTCTGCATGGGTGTCACTCTGCAAATACACGGCCACACCACTAGGGCTGAATCATCCTTTATATTACACAGTTAACAATGTAGTGTTGTAGTAGAATTCTTTTATAAATCTTTAAAGTGCACATTTTAGGGAGTAGGTCATTTTTGGGACGGAGCATAGTTTACATGAGGTGCCAGAAAATGAACAAATACATATTCATGTTTCTGTACTTCTATGGTTCAACTTAAACAATGTCCACTTGACTACCGAACAGTGACAGTCGTTGTGGTCTGTGTCAAGGTGAGGTATATTTACGTTTCTGGAGAGGTGTGCTTTAGGCTACACCATAGGCTATGGCATAGGGTTTGCGTTGATGCGTTGCCTACGTTGGTGTAGGTTTGATGCAGAAGCATAAATTGAGCATAAGGTTGCTATGCCCAGTGAGAAATGTTGGCTAGAGGGATGCCAAGCCCCATATTTGTATGTTGTCTGGCATGATTGAGAACCATCCAATACTTCCAGCATGGGTTGAGGTTGTGTTTTGTGAATCAATGTATGATAATATGGAGCTTTTCTAGATCACCAAAGCACTTAACATTTTTTGGAACATTCAGTATGTAGCAACAAACAGTGTCTAGCATCCATCCGGAAGATCCAGTCCACAGTAGTACACTCACCACACATCTGCTATTAAGTAGAGCAGGGGTGGGCAATCTTATCCACAAAGGGCCGGTGTGGCTGCTGGTTTTTGTTCCAACCAACCAGGAGGTCACATGATCATTTGTTTTACTCAAGCCAAATAATTAAAGGAGTGAAATCAGGTGTGCTTGAGCCTGAATGGACTTAAATCCAGCAGCCACACCGGCCCTTTGCGGATAAGATTGCCCACCCCAGAAGTAGAGAGAAGATGAGAGGGAATGATCGACCCCAATTTTATTGAAGATGGGGTGAAGTGACCACAGTGGTAGATTTAGTAAGAGATTGGTGTAATGCCCCTACTCTTTCTAGGAAAGGCCCCAGCATCTTTTCTAATCTTAGCGAGTCAGGATCTGGATCGTATGTCTTCTTCACTTTACTCAGGCATTGGGATACACACAGACCACAGAGAGGGCACCCCCTGGTGGCCCCACAAACACCACCTGAAGCAGCTGTTCAGGCTTTCCTAGGAGGGCTCCCAGCCAAAACCGGCCAGAATATAACCTGCATAGCTTCAGAGTATTGACATGTTCTGATGTTCATAGTCTATGGCTACTTGCCCCGAGTTATCCATCATCAGCACCTGACTTTACTAGTGCTGGAGAGGCTGCCATCAGCTCCTCACAGCAGGCTTGGAATTTTGAATATATAGCGTATGTGGGGGAAAAAAAGACACAGCTTGCTGCACACCACTTGATTCCGCGAAAGCAGCAGGGTGAATGAAATGTATAAAAATACCCAGATATTCTCCACCTCTTTATCCTTTATTCTGCTTGATATTTTATTATGGCGGAATACGGCAGAATGCAAAAAAGCCAAACGCAAGACAAACGCTTTCATAGCTCTCTGTGAGATGTGAGGGATACGGAGGTAACTATTGATTTCTCGTTGTTTGTCATGCTGTACTGGCCTGCTGTGAGACTTCCACTGATGTGTGTTTCTCTCTGTGTTTGTGTGTGTGTGTTTCTTATTCTCTCCTCCAGCAGTTTCTGTGGCACCACACGTGGTAATGCTGCAGGATAAGGAGTCGGAGAAAAAAAGAAAAAAGAGAGAGAGGGCAAGAGAGAGAGAGACAGAGAATAAGAGAGGAAAAACTAGTAATGGCTGTGAAAACAAAGCCATTGCGAGAGATAAAAGCCAAGCTGACTCACGCGGCCACTTAATTGGGCCAGGTTCTGTCCTTATGGTTCAGGCCAGCCATAAGGAAGCTTTGTCATCGTCTGATTTATGATAAGGACATTTGCTGCAATCCAATTTGCAGAGCCCTGGAGGCAACAATGGGGTCAGTACTGTAGTCCATAAAAAATCGAGACAAGCTTCGTTCATAACAGAAATAATAGAAACTAACTACCGTCACTAGCAGCCGTCCAGCAGTCAGGTGAAAACAATTGGTATTCCACCTTCGAGTCACTTTAAATGCATTATGCAGAGACAATTACCTGTGGCCCGGAGCCGGCGTGATTTGCGCGTGCCGTACCTTTGTCGTGTTTAGCAATCAGCCGCGGTGCCACACTAAAAAGGGACGTACTGCTCAACTTTTTATGAGCTACATATTTATGCTCACCCAGATGAATGGATAATCACAACATCGTTCTGTTATATTTATGCAAACAGTAGAGGGAAGGCCCTTCAGCCGTCCTATCACATTCCTTTGATTTTGCCAAGGTATTAAAACCAAACACCACCTTAAATCCACTATTTTCTTGAATAATTCAGCACAATTCAGTTATTGAGTGGTTTAAAAATGTGAATGGTTCATTGTAAAAAAACTCACCAATGACTTCTTCGCACTGGCAGTGATAAGAACCAGTGGCTGTGGATGTATATCACTGCTGTCCTCATTGATGGATATCAAACAAGCTGTTCTGATTAATAAGTGCAATTTTTTTTAGGTCCAATTTTCACTTACTGACTGACTGACTCCTAATTTTGAAATGTGCATGCGCAAGTAGGAGCCATATTTCACAGCAGAGAATTTAATGTGGCGCTACTACACTGTCTGTTGTTAGTTCAGAAATATTCCAGTTTGCAAACAAAAACGGGGACCTTTCGACGTGTTTCCACCGACATAAACTGATTTGCAAACCAGAAAAATTTGTTCAAAGCTGGAACCAAAAACAGTAGGTTCTTCAGTGCAAACCACGGCTGAATAATATGAAACAGACAGTAACATGCTCCATTTGTGTGTGTTTCTGGGGCTGTGTTTGACATGACACCATTCATGTTGGCCAGAGGCCAGAGGAAAAGATGCATATATACAAATTTATATATATATCCACACACACACACACACACACACACACACACACACACACACCCACACACACACACACACACATAAAGAAATACAATATTAAAAATAACCACAATAATACTAGTAAAACAAAAAAGGGGGTGGGTCCTCTAAAGAGTGTCTGGTTTGGTAGTTTCAATTATCATTTGTCTATTCACCGCAGTTGTGTAGTGAGAGATTTGTTTATAATCTGTTTATAATCTACCCCTATGTTAAAAATTATGTAGAGCACCCAAGGCTTAAAATAGAGTATATGAGAACTGCTGTTGTGGAAACTGGTCGTTCTAAACAGGGATGTTCAGACAAAAGGAGAACACAGCTGTGGTGTTTGATCTTTATGGTATTTTGACAAAGCATGTCTTTAATTAAATAAACCCCTCTGTCCAACACTATAGAAAGCTGGTGGAATATGTCACTTTTAACCTTTTCATCATTCAATAATTTATGTGGAGGTCTCTAGAAGTGAAATGCTACATAATGGATATACACTGAGGAGGTCAGTGGCTTTATAGCCTTTGGAGCTTTTTTCACCTGCGGTTGCCACCTTTGCCAGAGCTAATGGCCAGTGTTCTCCAAGTATCCTCCTCAACACACTCAAACACACACACACACATACATATACACACATGCACACACACTCTGAGGGACCCTGCCTCCTCGCAGGAGCCCGTAATGAGTGAGAATCAGCGAACTGCTGGAGCTTGAAGGACCAGAAGCCTGGATGCAGCTGACTGGCCGCTGTCCAGCCCTGCTAGGCCCATCACTGCAGCGGGAAATCCAATTAGGGCGCTGAAAGTCATCTCTCCCCCATGCCAGCGCTAGGGGAAAAAAAAAACTAAAAACCCTCCTCCAAGTTCCTCCAATCGGCAATAAATTTTTGGCGTCCAAAAATCCCACAAACACTGAACCGCTGAACCACATTATGAATCTGATTACAGAAATGGCTAATTGCTTGCCCAAACAGAGGCAGGATCCACAGAGGCAGGATCAAACTTCCACCACCACACTTTCCCCTACTCTCCAGAATTTTGCTGAAGCTCTCCATTCAAGCATTTGGAATGAGTCAATTAATTACCCAGTCCAAATTAGTCCATGGAAAATACGTGGAAGAAACTCGGAGGATAGCCACTCTGTTGGAACAAGCAATGAAACATAAAGGCAAGAATCTGATTACAGATATATTTTTGAGGATTTACAAATTGAATTTTGGCATTTAATTAAACCAGCACAGCGAGCACTGTCTTTAGTGTCTCGTCCCAGCCGAGGACAGTCCTTACAGCTCATTAATTAAAAGCATTTTCCATCATAGTCATGTAAGCACTGGCTGCAATTTGTGCCTTTGTTTGCTATTATGACAGATGTAAATTGAATTAAAACAGAGAAATGAAAGCATATCTAAGTCATTCATTTAAATAAACTTCAGCAGTTAGGCGCTTTCATCAGGCTGTGTCAGCTTCATATTCTGTCCATTTTATCAGCTCTACTTACCAGAAATTTGTGCTTTGCAGATCTACAGTTACAGACTGTTGTGCAGCTGTTGCACTGCATACATTTCTAGCCCCATTTCAGAGCCCCCACAAGACCACTACAGAGCAGGTATGGTTTGAGTTTTGGGTCATTCTCAGTGCTGCACTGACACGGATGCAGTGGTGATGTGTTAGTGTTTTTGTTGCACTGGTACAAGTGGATCAGACACAGCAGTGCTCCTGGAGTTTTTGAAAACTGTCCATTCTGTTGGACACACCTACATTGTTGGTCCACCTTGTAGATGCAAAGTCAGAGACAGTAGCTCATCTTTGGCTGCACATTTTGTGTTGGTCGTCCTTTAGTCCTTTACCAAGGGTCTCAGGACACTACCAACAGGGCGTTGTCAGCTGGTTAGTTTTGGTTCCAAGTCTAGCAGCGACACTGAGGGTTTTAAAAACCCCATCAGCACTGCTGTGTCTGATCCACTTGTACATGTGCAACGACAGTGTCACTGCAGCACTGAGAATGAACCCCTCTAACCCACTTAAAACTCATGTGCTGTGGCATAGTGCCCCAAGAAAACAATGTAGATAGTGGGCAGCTAAGTCAAAAATGCTCACCTATTCTCCCATCTTATTTGATTTGATGAACAGACAGCGCAGACTCACTTGTTAACTTGGCAGATACGGTTGGCCAGTTCACACGCTCGGTGTAAAGATTAGGCTCGGCGAGGGCAACGTTCTCACAAGAGGCCGAAAGGGGATGGAGTTGATTCGTAGAGGCTCAAAATGAGAAATGATATCTTGTGGAATGCTCTCCGGAGTGATAAGAGACCCATCGTTTGAGCATTTAAAGGGCTTTTTCTCTGGCATCCATGATAGACAGGTATGTCACTTCACCTGAGGGGATTATCGGCCCCTCCTTGGAACGTTCTATTTCCACCGCATAATCCTGAGGGTGATATGAAATAGCTTTCTTTTTCATCGCCTAGCAGAGGTGGGCATTCTATAGCACCACATCTATGGGGGAGGAGGAGGTAATGTTTTGTAAGATTACAGATTGGTTTTTTGATCCTATTGTAAATCACCAGGGGAAATGAGAAACCAGGACGAAGAGACAAAGAGGGCACAAGCAGGTGGGCCAACTAAACAAGCACTTAAGATTCCCTCTCCGCCAAAGCCCCAAAAACCAATGACAGAAGTGAAATTGCATTACAGCATTAACTGGGCCCGAAATTCCAGGCCAAACTTGAACAACTTGAACATGGCCTTAGACCGTTCTCCTCTGAGTTGGACCCTAACCAGAGCAATATGTTTAAATCTGATAAAGCCTGACTGTAGCCTGACAGTTATATCTGAACCCAACTGTAGTCCCACAGAATTATGTTGGAATCCAAATGTAGTCTCGCAAAATGTTATCAACACCTGACTGTAGCTTGGCAAATGTAGTCTGAAATAGAACTGTAGTCCATAACTATAATCTGGGCATGTAGATGTTGCAGGTTGTCGCTTTCACACAGCTCCGAGCTCTTAGGGTCCTTGGTTGACCTTCAGCTTGGGTCAAACTGCCTGTGAGGAATTTGATGTATTCTCCCTGTGTGTATTTGGTTTTTCTCAGTGGTGTTTGTTAATGCATGCCCATGCTAATATGTTCATACCTCTGTTAGCACTTTTCCACCAGTTCACAACCTAAATTTGGAACAGTTCGATGTTTCCACTGACATAAACTAGTTCACAAACCAGAAAAGTTTGTTTCCAACCAGAACCAAAGAGGAGCTGGTTTGTCAGTGCAAACCGTGATGTCATCCCTGGGCATGTCATGGTTCAGTAACAATATAAATAAAAATAACAAAACATGAATACGCTCCATTTTTTTTGTGTTTTTCTGGGGCTGTGTTTAGCGCAACACCATGCGCGTTGATCAGAGCCACGGCTCTGTGTTACATTTCTCAGATGTTTACAAGCTCAGCAGGACGGCTCGGAACTCTGCAACATTTACACAAAGTTATATCTCACTCTGATCTGACTCCATGTTAAACAAAAAATAAATAATGACTCTGACTGTTTATCTCTGGATCTGGTGCTATATTCAGCCACAGCGTTTGAGTATGAAGTGTGGACCGGTTCACTGTAAAGAACCAAGGTTCCAAGACTCAGGAATGGAACCGAATCAAGAACTAGAGTTTTTTTGTGGTGGAAAAGCGCTATGAGTAACATTGGCGAGGGAATTCAAAATCTGTGATGCCCCCCCCCCCCCCCCCCATCCCCCAGCCCCCAGCCCCTTTAAGGTAGCTGTGCTATATTATTTGAGAAGAAGATTATTATTTTTGTGAAATATGCAGGACTACACAGACAGAAGCAGGCGTTAATGTCTAAGCTGCGGGCGGGAGCGGGACAGATGATTTTAGGCAGGAGTGGGTGGGTGCGGATCAGCATTTTATTACAGTTACAGGGATCAAAGCCCAAATCTTGATCACTGGTGAAAGGAATAATTCATATTCATAATCAAGGTCAAACAGAAGGTGGAGTTATAATGTAAACAGAAGCACACTGGGAAACTGACAGTAAAACACAGTGGTGAAGCTACATGTGAAATGTCTTTATTCCTATTTGTCTGCCTATGCCTAAATGTGCCACTGAATAAACAAATGCAAATTTGATCCTGACAAAATTCAGTTTGCATTCAACTGTCCCTTGACAAAATTCTGCCCAAACCAGATGTTAGTCTAACAAATTTGGCCTTGACTGATCTGCTTGACCGATCTGCTTGATAAAATATTGTCTGGACAAATCTACAGTCCAACAGATGTCTGCTTGAGCTCGACTGTGATCAGAAAAAATTGTGTCTCAACCCTAACACAATGTCTGAACTCAACTTTACCTTCAGATGATTGTCTAAATCCTACATAAACCCGAATACCAAAAAACCATTAGCCCCCTAACAATCCTGAGAAACATTGTCCCAACCTCAACAACTCCACCCCTCAGCCAGGATTCATCAGTTTCATCAAAAAAATGTAAACACTCTGATCTTAAGCTGGGTTACAAACCCCTGCAAAGAAAAAGGAGGTATTTCAAAGACCACCAGCACCAGAGCCAGAATACAGTCAGTGCCAGAATGGCCAGAGAGCTGAGAGATGTCTCGAGGGAAGAGCAGAGAAAAGGGAAAGTAAAGATGCTCTATCATTTCACCTTGAATGCATTTTTATCAGTCTCTTATCCCTGGGTTCTTCTGTGTGCTCTGGCCAGCTGTCACTCTGGGGACAATGGTGGCTGTCAGTGTGCGAGTGCTGCCTAGCCAGGCTTGACTGTCTGATTGTCGAATTCACTGGAAAACAAGGCCCTGCTTGGTCTTACCTGGGCCTGGGAGGTGTGGGGTGGATGGAGCGTGTACCACAGCCATTAAGGGCTGTTAAAAGGAAATCCAATTCTGCCTGGCAAACAGAGGTTTAAACCACCTGAGACAGAAAGTTGGCGATCGAACAAGTCAGGACAATAGGCAGAGCACTAAGCAGAGGGAATGAAGATTATTTAAGTCTGTAATAATTATTGCTTTCCTACAGTCTTTCAGTTTAACTGTGTAATTACACAGGTGTCGAAGGATGTGTATCAACATTTACATTTACGTTCTACACTCTATGACCTCCTTAGCTCGTTTGTCTCTCTGCTGCAGTTACAGCCTCTGCTTTTCTAGGAAGTTATGGCAGAAGTTACATTTCTCTAAAGGTTTGACAGCATTCGGCCTCAAGAACTGTAGTGAAGGCAGGTACTACTTTTGGATTAGTTTTAGATCACACTCATGGCCCCCAAGTGCTTCATTCAATGCGTAGCTTTGCGCTCTTATAGCCTACACTTGCCATTAAGCTTAGCTGCCTTAAGTTCTTGAGCAACTGTCCAGAGAATCCCATTTCAATTCATGTTCTTATATGGAGATTAATGTTAATGAACAATGGATGTTTATTTTTTTTAATGTAATAAAATTTTTTTATCAAATCTGGCCACAACTTCCTGCTATAATTCACTCTTTGTACAGAGCCTAGTGACTTATTAGTGTTTTTACTTACTGATGTAAACACAGCATCGCTACTGTTGAGTTCAGAAGGTAGAATTTATTTATGCTGATCTATGTATTAAAAATCAAATCTAACTGTCATACTTACCCTTCCTCTTCTCTCACTCTCAATCATCTCTCACAGACAGAGCTCCTGTTTCATCTCCTATTGCTTAATTGCACAATGCTTGAGCTGCGAGCTGTGCTGTAGTATTCATTTTCTCTATTAAAGCTTTTGTATTGGATGCTAAATCTCTCCCTGAATCTTTTACTCAGCAAATTAAGAGATTTGAATTTAAAAAATTACCAACACTACACTATGGATTTAAAAGGATGGTTTCCTCTAGCCAGTTTGTATGTACATCACACTACACATTTATCTACCGCCTAAAAATATAAAGAAGTGTCACACTCTGGACCTGTCTTGTGCTTTCCTGCTGTCTGTCTCCCTTGTTTCCTTGTTTGCTATGTGCTAGGAGCACATGGCTCTGTTATTGTTTTATTCTTGCCTCCTCCTTTGTCTCCGCCTTAGCCCCACCTTGGTCCTTAGCTCAGATTTCTTGTCAGTGTCTCCACCTGTGTTTCCCCTCCCAGGTGTTCTTTGTCTGTGTTATAGTTCATAAGCTCTGTCCTGAGTCTCAGTTGGTGTCTACCATTTTATATTTGTGTCTCTCTATGTTTAGGTCTCTGTTTGAGTCAGCCTAAGTTTAACTTTTGCTGTCTCTGTTTAGGTTTAACTGTTACTTTCCTGTCTCTCTGTTTAGCTTTAACTTTCCTGGTCTTTATCTTTAGCGTTAGCACTCCTGGTCTCACTTATCCTTGTTTGTTTCTATTGTGCACTTTTTATTTAAATAAAAACCCTGCAAAAACCCCTACTACCCTGCATTTACCCCTGTCTCCCTTGGTATCCCAATGTGACAAGAAGTCCTAGCATTTTAACTTTATTGTTGTGATTAAGTTTTATTAATCAACAGATAATAAATATAACTCCATTGTGTTCATATTAAGTTGATTCTTTTATTTTACACTTAAATATCTGTTAGTAAAAGCTTCAGTCTTGAGAAGGGACAATGTGATCTCAGCAAACTGCAATTAATAAGTAATTGTTTTATCGATTGACAGCCCTAGTAATTAATGTTTATTTCTAATTTTGCAGCATACAATGAAAAGTGTATATTTAACCCATCCATGGCAGTGAACCCACCCACACACATCTGGAGCAGAGGGCAGTCTTCCTAGGGGGCAGTTAGGATTTAGACAACTCAGCCATGGATGATGAGGGAGGAAACAGTCCTGTTCCTTCACTCCCCTGCTTTTGAATCTTCTGCCAGTCATGGGAATCAAACCAACAGTCTTCCAGTACCAAGCTTGCTTCTCTAACCATTCAGCGCCGACTGATTATACAAGCTGTGTATTATGAAATGTGTTACAATTTTCTTTCCGTATGTCAAGACAAAACTTTTCATCAAAATCAAATCAGTCAAAAAAAGAAAAATGTCATCTCCTCAGTTCACCAACACCATCAACAGCAATGTTGTTATTGCAAAAAGTGACCTAGCCTTTCAAAACGGTTATGCGGTGGAAACAGGTCGGCATTTACGGTATTCCAAAAGGTATGGTGCACAGTGAAATCTGAATTTATAAACACTTTGTATTTACTCGTGTGTTACCATTTGAAAGAGCAAAATATGATCGTCCAGACCGTCGTTAAACCCCTGTTACTCTAAAAGATCACAGACAAGAGCTGAATTCCCACATACAGCCTTCAGAGCTCAAATATTTTTGAATGGGTGAATGAAATCTGTAAAGACGTACTGCAAGCTAAGAAAGACAAGAAATTACAGACGAGAGAAGTAGTAGCGCTAAGTAAACAAGGTTAACAAATTTCCCCCAGCAAGTACATCAGCAGACCATTCCTTTTCTTTCTCCTCCTGCCAGAGAAGAAGCCAGAAGGTCTCCCCAGATGAATGCTTTCAAACAGAGGCCACAGACTGTGAGCAATGATGAACGTCTCCATCCAGAGTTTATTATGCTGATTGCTGCTGCTAAATTTCTTTTTATATTTTGCAGTTTAATCTCTGGCAGGTCATTAGACATAAGCAAAGAGCAAAGAAATGAGCTCAGCCGCCCCAGCAATGAATCTAGTGAGGATTTTAACAGTCCAGGCTTTTCTTCAAGTTTGAATCACAAGGCTACGCATTACTTCAATGCAGTCGGGGCCTAAAACTAAGGTTTATTATAAAGGAGGGTTATGGGTTTTTGTTTACCAGTGTTCCCTCACTATTCACAGTGGTGGATTTAGGCATAGATGACAATTTTCTGAGGGCATCTTGGGCACTTACACACACAGAAAAACACACAAAATAATTAAATATCACATTAATTATAATCATACACAAGATAAGATGTAAAATATCCTATGCCAATCCATTAGAGCTTCACATAGGGCCCACCCTACTCTCTTCCTACCGGCAGCCACATAATGTCTATTGTGCCAATCCTACAGCTACACTCTAAAGTTGCTGTAGCCGTTTATGATCCGATCAGCATAATATTAACACCCCCATTCATTGGTGGAGAAGTGGAACCACGTTAAAAACCTTTATGGTGAGTTAGAGTGCTGTTTGTGATTCGATATCAGTACCTGACCTTGGTTATTCTGTTGTGGCTGATTTCCATCAAATCCTCAGAGCAGTGTTCAAACATGTTGCTTTAAGTCTTCCCAGAAAAGTAGAGAAACTACTTACTGGCATCCTTCATTCCCACGTCCTCACGTCCCAGTTCACATATATTATTTTTTTTGTTGATCATGGATTTAGCAAACGCATTTTAACAGTTCTTAAAATGACGTGTGACAATCAGAACCCAAGCGACAATTAAAACACAACGAGACCAAGTGTGTGTTTTTTCTGGAAGAGTGTTATACTGGCTTATGCAGTGCTAAGGTCCAAAATTAAGTTGCATCGCTGTCTGGGTGCACGATTTCAGCGGTGGTGCTTTTTTCATTACCACACATTAGCATTGCATTAACATATTTTGACTTCCCCTGCCACAGCAGCCGTAATGGAAGAGAAAACACACACTCTCTACAGGCGTTAACAGCTGTTTGAGTTTTGTTCATTACATCTTTTAATGTGTTCTCTTCCATATTGTTAAAGCAAACACTGGATGGTGTGCTCAATACTGCGCTCACTGAAAAAAAATAAAAAGAAGAAGACATCTTGTTAAGTGTAGCCGTCTAATCTTATTAAGTGTAACCTTCTAAGCCATTAGCAGATCATTTTGCTTTTGTCAAGCGCAAGTTTTTGACACCATTCTAAAGATCTGCCAGTGGATTAAGACACCTCTAGTGGATAGAATCACTTCAAATAAGTCAAAAAGTAAAGGTTTATGTTGGATAACCTTATAGTATTCTCATAACCACCTAATAATAAGGAATATGGTATATATTGACTAGATTTAAAGAGGGCAAATCATGAGAAATGTCACGTTTACAGTGCACATGCATTGATTTGGGGTCTGGGAGTTGACCATCCCACCAACTGTGGATTAAGACCATGAAGAATCAAATTGGAGGAACAGCACTTTCTCTTCATTCAAAATCCACACTTGAAATGCCCTTGAGCAAGGCACCTAACGCCCAACAGCTTCCTGCCCATACCGCCCTTCATCCCTAGTGTGCATGTGTGTGAGTGTGTAGTAATGTACATATATAAGAACACATAGGACATAGCCATATCAGCAGCCCTGTTGAAGTGGTACTTTCTTCCTTTGCTGATTGTAATTGCTCTGTTGAGTATGGGTCAGTCTTGTGGAGTGGCTGGAATTAAGCCTCTTTCTTAGGCCTAAGACCTGTCAGAAACTGACCGCTGATGAATGGCTAGAGGACAGCAAACCTGACATTGAAGTCTTACTTAAATTATCTCACAGCAGGTATTCCTATTTAATTTGAGCTATTGTGTAGATACACACACACACACACACACACACACACACACACACACACACACACACACACACACTAATATATGCCATATTTTAGTTTGTGTGTGCTGTTGTTTATTGAAAAATGTACTTTTCATATGTGGATGTCCTAAAATGTCATAAAAAACCCATCCTGTCTATTAGTACATTTCAGCAATGTGGGAAATGTCTTGTAAATAAATCCACAACATTCAGCTGGGTCCTGGGAGGTGGCTGAAGTACCAGAGAGCAGGGGTCAAATATAGCACAACTGGACCTGCTCTCTCTCTCTGATTGTGTTGGATGGACCTCTTCTGTCCTATCAATCAACGTCAAAGTAGCCAGTGTCAGTCTATTAGCGGGTATAACAGATATGGGTAGATGCAGTGCACTCCAGAACTGTTGTGTTAGCAGCAGTTTGAAACCAAGAAGTGGCTAGCTTCAGGTGCTCAGCTCCCCAGCTTGGCAGCATGATGTGACTGGGGCTGCCTTAGCTAGATAATGAATGGTTAATGATGGCAAAGCTGTGGAGATAATTGGGTTAAAAAAGTAAAAAAAATCTAACAAACAAACATTTGATGAATTCATGGTGATTTTAAAATACTCTTTGCATTTACATTTCTAAAATACTGTGTAATGCCTAATGCCACAAATGGAAAAGCTGATATCCCATGGTTTCAAAATCCAGCAACATGGAGGAGACATCACCTGAAAAAATGACATGGATTTAGGAGTCTGGAGTGTGATTTGGGTAACTTTCCCCATTTGCAGACCAACTTTTGAGCTGTCCATACCATTTTGAAGGTATTTCTTTTTAAAAAAAATTTGCCAGACAGTGATTTTGTAATTTTCCACCTAAACCCCAACAACACCACATGCAGAGGTCTATACTGTTATGGCAGCTACCAGAGTGAGCGGGCGAGAGAGAGAGAAAGTGAAGGAGTGAGAGACCCCGCCAAGGCGGATTTAGGGCACCAGGCTTTTTCTTTTTGAAGTAAGCTTGCTTTATCCTGTGGTCCGCAACATGGTTCCACCTTAAATCCATTACATTTATTTATTTATTTTGCAGTGAGCACTGGTTGTGTCAGCCTGTGACTTCAGAATAATATTCAGACATGTTCAGACATGTTTAAGGATGGTACAGTAGTAATAGCTCATATGGGCCCTACTTAAAAAGGCTGGTTTAATATATTAAATAAAAAATGAAATGACCAGTTGTTTGCCAAATAGTGAACCCACATCCACCTACACTGTTAAACCTTGCCACATACTGACCTTACGTTGTCTTCTCCATCAGTCAGCATTAAGCCTGCTGGCTTCATCATATATTTGTTAATAGGTTAAACCATTTAATTAAATAACCTCCAACAGAGTGTTGTTTTATATGTCAGTGATAATCTGGCGTATCTTAACATGTGAAACGACCAAATTCACATTCTCAAGTCTTGTCTTATTCTTTCCCTTGATATTTTCAGTAAGTTATCTGACACTTCAAGTATTAGATGAAAAAGAGGTCACTGTCACACATCCTATCAGCTGTTACAAATGATTATGAATGCCTTTTAAAGCGCTTACAACCTAATTAATAACCATGTAATAAACAGGCTTTTAAACCATTTGTAAACCTTTATAATTGTAGTCATATTTTAAAGTGGTAAAATTACCGTGTCTAATTCTCACAGTGGTCTGCTGGGCTGGAATCTGGGCCTGTCTCCCATGGTCAAAGCTGCCATCTCTTGCCCTTAGAGTAATACAGAAAAAAAAAGTCCAAATGTCCTACTTCAATGGACTGGTGCACGATAAGTTAAATTGACTTTCATGGCCTAATTCAAAACTGGCATGTTAAATAATTAGAATTAAGACAGCTACTTTCATGCTAGCACTTCAAGCTCGGACGCTTCTTAAGGTTTTTTCCTGGCGAGTGGCTCTCGATAAAGAGCTTGTGGAGTAATTATGATATTAGCATTCGTAGGGTCCTCTGATTGTGGAGGGTTCTTTAATGAGAATTCAATGAGGAACACAGTGGCCTCGGCCCCTGGTCAGACCTGTGTAATCACTGACCGATCATGACACCTCTGTTTACATGGCACAGCTGGAAAATTTCCCGCCGGCCATCGGGAGCGCTATCACCAAGCCGCAATCTGGGGCTGCCACCTCAATGTCACCCAAACAAACAACGAATGCTCCTGGCCAAGGGAGATTAAAAAGATGTCCTATGCATTATGGATAAAAAACGGAAATGCTGCCGTAGCTGCAGAGTACAACGCCGGCCAATTTCCAGCCCACTCTCCCCAGAGCACCTGGCCACACAAAACTAACTTTAAAGCTCCACACACAAAGGTCACATAAACACATACGGCAGAAGGCTGTACGTAACGCCATATGCAGAGACAATGCTCTACGCATTATACACAACCTGCCCACCATTGCCCTTTAGTTCCTTCAGCTGTAAACACAGTATTCCTCTACCTCAGAATGATTATACACAAAAGTATGCTCTAAAAGTGTTATATACAAAACAGCTGCAATATTAAAGCCTTGTCTACAGTGGCACCTGTCAAGGTGTGGGATATATCAGGCAGCGAGTGACTGATCCGTTCATGAAGGTCACGTGTTGGAAAAATAGGCAAGTGTAAAAATCCGGGCCAAATGGTGAAGGATGTTGTTGCGAGTCTATGTATCCACACAACAGTCAGAGTGCCCATGCTGACCCCATCCATCTCCAAAAGCACCTACGATGTGCACGTGTGCCTCAAAACACTACAGAGCAGTGGGGGAAGATGATAAATCACATTTTCATTTACATCATGTGGATGACCGGGTGTGTTTGTGTTACTTCTGGCACTTTTCCACTGCACGGTGCCTCCTCCACTCAGCTCTGCTCGCTTTTTGGAACCTGGTAACAGGTTCATTTTCAACCACAATGGCTTTTCTGCTAAATGTAGTCAGTGATGTTACAAAACACCATCCCTAACAGGAACTGTGGGCCTTGGAATCTACAATTGTGGTAACATTACATGCTGATTTCTTATCACATGTTCATGTGTTGTTTTTATTTTTAAGGACTGAACACAGTTTTACCAGCTTCCTTCTTGCATTTGCCAGCTCTCACTGGAGTCTTTTGTCAGGTACCAATCCAAGGAATATTTGCACCTCTCCAAAAAAACGTGGCGTAATTTTATAAGTTGCCATAGTGACTCAGATAAAAACAAATGTGATCTCTACTGTAGTTTGGGGATTTTACAAAAGGGTAGTTTGTGGCTGGATGTTTGCATTTTGCTGTGATTAACAAATCTCTTTGACCAATCAGTGCTCTGCAAGGTGTACACGTCCAGGTACCAGGTAACAAATCTGCTTCATGTAAAGGCAAAAAAAAAAAATGTTGAGCCATGTTGAGTAGAGTAGGTACCATGCAGTGGAAAAGCATCATTACAAGGGGAGGACATGCACCAGGATTCTCTGCACAGTGTCCTGCTGAGAAATTCTGTATTCATTCAAGTGGATGTTACTTTTACATGTACCACCTGCTGTAACATTACTGCAGCCCCAGTACACCCCTTCATGGCAATGCTATTCCCAAACCACAGGGGACCCTTTCAGCAGGATAATGCACACTGACACTGCAAAATTGTTCAGAAATAGTTTGAAGGACACAACAAAGTGGTGAAGGTGTTGCCTTGGCCTCCAAATTCCCTTGAACTCAATCCGTTTGGGCACTAGTGGGATGTGCTGGAAAAACAAGTCCGATTCCTGGAACTGAAGTATCTGTTTTGTGCAAGATAATACTGTGTTTTTTCAGTGACCCTGTTGAGTCCATGCCTCAGTGGATCAGAGATGTTTTGAAATTACGTAGGGGATCTACACAATATTAGGCTATGATTGATGGGTATGTGAAGTCACTGTCCAAGCAAAAATAATTTAAAATCAGCTTGTTACATTTTGTGTACATCTCAGTAGAAATGAACCAATCAAAATGCTCCGATGTGATGTGGGAAAAGAGTTTTTTTTTCTATTGACCTACATTATGGAGAAATCCAACTCTTTCCAAGGAAGGACCAGGAGGATCCAGACTTGTATTTGCAAAGGAGATTTTATGCTTCTGTGCACCGGGACAAACATGAGAAGCTGGTTCAACTCAGCACACTCTCCCACTTCATATAGTATTCATCCACATATTCAAACTGACACATGACATGAGCCCAACAGATGTTTCTGTTCAAAGAGAGGAAACATGTGCCTACAGATATGTATGGAGCCATCTGCTGGTGACATCTCTACATAATCAGATGAAGCTATGCAAAGTATTTAATAATATGTAAGGGTCAGCTCCTAATGCATGGGAACAATGTAATAAGTAGTGGGAATAACAGACTGGGAATGTGATGAGGGGTTGACGTCATACGCAGAGCTGCTGGAAAATGTAGAAAGAATATATCATTTTAGTTAGAATTTGGGAGCTACATTTGCTTATATCAAAGTTTATTGATAATCAATTAATTAAAAATTAATAAGTGAGACACAACAAGACTCTGAACAAGATAAACCTGATCTCTGTTTTTGTTTTTAAAGCTATGGGCACAAAGACATCTGTCACATAAAATACTACATTGTCTCCTTACATTAACTCGTGCTTACACCTTATTATGTAATAAATTATCCTGTAATAAACACTGATGAACAGACCAACAAAACTATAATAATACAGTTGTTAAACTAACCAACATCATACACCCAAACGTTCAACATAGATACCTACTACTCTTCCAGCATTTCTTTTGGTCTCAGAGGAAGCCTTCTAGCCTTTGACTGTATATAACCAGGAGAGCATCAGGGAGGTCAGGTAGTGATATTAAATTATGAGCTTTGGATCCCAGCCTAACTCCATTCTAAATATTTTGTTTCCAAGTCCAATGCTGAAAGGCATTATATCTCTCTAGCCTATTGTTGCCATTGGGCAAGGTGACCTTAGGATCATGTGTGGCCACATCAGAGCATCCCATTATTTTCTGTGGAGATTATACAAACGGAACATCTGTGTGTAGTAGCTCAATTAACTCATTACAGGGCTATGCATATGTTTATTATAGCCTACACATGATCAGTGGTCTAACTGGGGCTCCATATGTGCTTCATTATTGCTTTTACTGCGGTTAAGACTGTGGTTTGAGCTTTTTCCATCAAGTTCAGTCCTTTTGTCATTCTAGAGCCCACATGCCAGCCTCAACTGAGCCATGACAACTTTCGCTGTGAAGCTAATGCTCGGAATTAAATGGCCATGGACAGCTGCTGCTCTCCTCATTTGCCTTTGCGCCACATCCTTCTTTTCAGGAGCTTAGCTGACATTTTTCTGCCCCTCAGCATGTGTGTGTTTGTGTGTTTGTATGCTTTTGTTGACACTGTTGGTCAGCTATGTCTCTGAGCACATGTTGTGATGTTTACTATCATCTTACAGGGCTTTTTCTTCTAATTAGGCCAGCCTTGAGGAGAGGACAACAGCACAGTGAGCACAGGGCTGAAACAAACAGCCCTCAGCATTAGGTCTTGAATTCACACTGGGCTACGTCCCCTCCAGTCTCTATCTCTTACTCATGTCCACATAATGAACAGAGGCAATGGTGGAAAATAAAAAATTCTTATTATATTTTCATAATTTCTCATGCTTTTACCCAATTTTCTCCTCAATTTAATCATCTCCCATTAGCAAAGACTCCTTCATTCATACAATGACAATGCTCAACAAACTTGGTGGAGAACATTAAGTGTCCAGATCTCTTATGCTAGCTAACGGGTGCCTGCGCTAGCTAGCATTGTGCTTGTGATGAGGGGAGAAGCAGAGCAATCCTACCCACCCAGAGACTGAGGTGAATTTCTCTATACAGGACTCCCAGCCTCAGATAACTAAGGCATCTCCAGGGATGTTCCTGGTGACAACCTCTCAGGAGCCCCCTAGTGCCATTTTATCACAAACTTCCATATTCTGGCTCAGTAGAGTTTCAGGTATCAGGAAATGGATTTGAACAATTGTATGTTTCCAGATTAATTTTGCTGAGGTACCCAGAATTGTTTTTTTTATTAGAGCCACCTACCATGTAGGACCACTGTAAAAAACAAAAAAAAAACAAAAAAAAAACTAACACCTACAGCACCTTCCACCTTCCAGCAGATTACAACTGAATCATGGCAGACTGCAGTGCATGTTCACACATTAAAGTTATTCACACAATATAACTATATATGCATAGTAAATATGTATGCAGTGATTATATTTACATAGATTTACCATGAAATTAGGATAAAAATGTATTCATTTATGCTTCATCGTTGTGGGTGCTGGAATCATTTGGCACAAGGCAGGAACATACCTTGGACCGGGCGCCATTCTGTCACAGCCTTTACAAAAAAGTTTATTCAAGTGTGCTATTAGTATATTTCTTTTAAACTGAAAATGTGAGTGTCCTTTCAGTTCACGGTTTATGTACTAGGTATATCAGTATTAAATATATCTTGGATATGTCACTCTCCAATTAATACATGTATCTCTATTTTTGTGGATATTTAATTTACTACTTCATTTGAACACAACAGCTGTCCTTCACATTTGGTGAACATTTCATGACAAATTTACCAAAAGAATTGCTCTGAAATGACTCTGATTTTTTTACACTGACTTCCATTGAAAGTTTTTTTCCTTCTCCTGTATTTAATTGGACAGCGACAATATACTAATAGCATTTCAGTGGCATTGTTCAGAAATGTGTGGCCATCTAGAGTATTTTTCATTTTAAAGCCTATCAGTATCAGGAAAGAAATCCACCTCTAACTGTGCTGATCATTGCTGAAGTTGAAGACTCACCAGTATATTGAACACCTGGATAGACAACAGCAGTTCAGTGGATTGCGGTGAACATCTTAAAGGATCAGAAAAGCAAAGAGTGCAACAGAAGCACTGATATTTCTGGCTGGGGCTTGGGACTGACGTAACGGGAGCTGGGTAATTCCGCAGGATGAGGGAAGCGATTAAAGGCTCTGGGTTTGTTTCTGGAGCCGGAGAGAGAGGAAGAAAGAGAATAAAAACCTGCTTGCTTATCCACGTCTCTGTTTGGCTAAAGTAGTAGGATGGGATTAGTGTGTGGTCTGATGATCGGATCTGAGTTCACACGTCATTTAGGGCAGAGACAAGGTGAGAAACTAGGTTCTAGCAGGTGGTGACTTTTCCGTTTGAAGGTTTATTAGCTACGTTAGCATCATTAGCTGCAGCGCAGCTGCATGAGGAGAAATTCCAGACACCAAACAGGTTTTGACTGATTGGGGGGCTTTAAGGGTTGGGGTAAAGTGCAAATTAGGTTTTGTAGCCTATGGAAGTCTGCTTGAACCGAGTGTTATGGAGCAGGTTTTTAAACAAGACCCGACACTTTTGGAGGCGCGAAAACACTGTGGTGCGAGACATTCCTCATGTGGCGTTGGACTGTGTCGGGGAAAAAAACCCATTTCTTCTTCTGTGAAATGTGGAATCTGTCACTGTCTCACACCGTCCGCGGCTCTCAGAAATTCTAATCCATCAAAACTTCTCTCTCTCTCTGGGTGTGTGACCTTGGGTTGTAAACAGCAGCACTGATGTATTATGGGTAGTGGGGGGAATAATTATGTTGAAACAATGTGGCCCCTAAACACACAGGATAGCAGATGATGAATATGGAAATCAGATCCAGACTGGGGTGTTGTAAGTGAAATGCTTTCTTTGACCTACAAGGCCAGGTTTATAAGGCTATCTTATTAAGTGCAGTCATCTCAGATCTGGTCAGTGCAGTACAGCTAATGTTTCTCATTATGAGTCTGTTGTAAGTGTATTATAGGATTTTCATAGCTCACCTGTTGTGAGCCGTCAACTTGTTAAGTGATTTTATCTGGTGGAAGCATCTTAGTCCTCTGGGAGATGATTTGATTGTCTGAAATAATGTGGATAATTAAATAATAGGGCTTTTTAAAGAAATTATGCCTGAAACCAAATGATCTGCCAGTAGATTAAGACACAGACATATTTCCAAAAAGGTGAGATGTTTTGTAAAATGAAATAAAAACAGGAATCGATTTGTTAATTTTCTTGAAACTTTATTTAACTGAAAAAAAAACTATTAAAAATCCAGTTTACTGACCAACTTGACTGTACTGGGTAAATATAAACAAATTTTGAATTTGAAACCCATAACACACTAAAAAAAAGGCTGGGACAGAGTAATTTTTACCATTTTTTTACCTCACCTTTCCTTTTCAATACAGTCTTTAAATGTTTAGGAACTGAGGATACAAATTGTTGAAGTTTTGCAAGTGAAATTTTTGCCCATTCTTACTTGATACAAGTTTTTGTCTGATGTCACTTTTGTCCTCATCATAACGTGGCATGGGAGACACATCTGGACAAAACATCTAATGGTGCTTTTGCACTGCATGGAATCAGCTCGGGTCCACTTACTTTTATCTGGACGCTTTTCTAGTAGCACAGCTTCCCCGCAAAATGAAGTCAGTAGCTGTTGACTCATTGTGTATTTGCGTGTTGATTTTGTTTTTTGGACTGAACACGTCTCCGCGCCCCAGTTCTCACAGATCAGTTTTCCTTGTTGCATGTTCAGCTTTTGCTGGAGATTTTCGTCGGCCATTGACCCAAGGAGTGTTTGAACCTCTTCAAAACAACTTTATGTGAAGTTACAAGCTGCCGTTGTGAGTCAGATAAAAATAACTGTGAAAGCTACTATGACTTCAGAGATTTTACAAGCGGCAAGTTTGTGCTGGAGCTCTGCATTTCGTGGTGATTAACAGGTCAAAATTTAGTACCTACTTGGCTCGGTAGGAACTATAAGTGAACAGGGACTAAAAAAGTACCTGGTTCCAGGGATCAGTGAAGCAAAAGAGTTGAGCTGAGTCAAGTCGAGTCATGTAGGTTCCATGCAGTGGAAGGTAGAGGTAAAAGGTCATGCACATTTTAGCAGTTATATCTGGGCTTACTCTATATGAACTGAGATCCCTCAGTACACTTTTAAGTCGCCAATCCACCTACCAACGTGTGTTTTTGGATTGTGGGAGGAAACCGGAGCACCCGGAGGAAACCCACACGGACACAGGGAGAACGCACCACACTCCTCACAGTCACCCAGAGCGGGACTCGAACCCACAACCTCCAGGTCCCTGGAGCTGTGTGACTGCCTCTGTCTCAGGTATGTTTTGAGAGTGTTGCAATTTCATTATATTTAAACAATCTAACAGCTCAGTGAAGGCACTTAAGATATTTGCTTTGTCATTTTGTTAGTGTTCAATGGAATTCGCAAATAAAGATTGTATTGAATTTTATATATAACAATAAAAATATAATAAAAATCATGTAATAAAATGTTATCCATATGTATACATTTATTACTATATTAATAATATTTTTTTCATTTAAGACATCCCTTTTTTTGCAGCACAAACCCTTCCTCCCTTTTCTTTCCTGACACTAACATGATGATCTCATCTGACTAAAGTGTATCAGGTGATTGGGGAGCGAGGGACAGGCAGAATGAAATGTCCCAGTCCAGATAAATGATCTGCCAAACCTACAGTAAACAGCATTAAAGTACATTGACATAATGCAGCACAGACATGAGCACATCCCTCATCCTTCTCAAGATGATGTACAGTATCTCTGCCACATAATTTAATTATAACTCCTGTAACGGGCCTCTAATGTTCCTCTACGGACTGAGACCCTCCTAATAGGCCATAAAAGTAATCTAGCGTTTGGCCAAATCTACAGTTACAGTGGCTTCACCTTTCACTCAGAGTTAAGAGCCAAGACTGTAGCTTTGCTTTCACTTTCAACATAATGACCACTTTATAAGTATCACCTTTTTTGTCCACACACTGGCCACATATTTCGAGAATTATTATTATTAGGAACACGTCTATGTAAAATAATCTTGTATTTTTACATAATGGCTTCTTTATTAGACACTTCCAACATGCGCTATATTCCATTTACCTCATATGTCAGATTTTGGAGCTAGGAATAAATTCCAGTTAAACAGTCAGAAAATGCTATGTCTCAGGTTTTCAGTTAGCAATGTTAGTGATACCAGTTAAAAGCAGCATATTATGTGATATTGTATGCATGCAAACACTATGGAAACACGTCCATCTATATAACTTGGACAGTACTCTGTGGACGGATGATTTAATACACAAATAGATAGAAGTGCTAAGAAATGTTTTAACACTATTGCTTTTACACAATATAAGATGGCAGGCAGCCATCTTGGATTCTGAACTTGGGCTTGTAAATGTCCCCTGAACTTCAGAGTAGGAAAACCAACTTGTGGAGGCATTCCATTTGAAATTTCCTACTTAGAATTTTATGGATTGAGCTCATTTCATTTCGGACGGGATCAATATAACCTGGGGCCATTTTTACTGCCCGGTTTACAGTAGGTAAATGGCTCAGGAATCTTTCCTGAAACAGGAGCGCGTACTCCGGAAAAATGACTGAAATAGTCTATTTAGGGGGATTAAAACCACTGAGATGCTCAGGTAATAATTACTTAACCCCGGCATCCACAGGTAAAACTAATCCCATCCGAATAGGGTTATACTCATATAAAAGTTTGGGATTATTGGTCTTTACCCACACCAGGAGATAGGAGACTTCCAAAGACTTTCCTATTTGACTTTAGTCACTGCCTCAACCCCAGCAAAGTGGAGCTGTAAGAGAAGGGTTTCCAATAAAGTGGCAAGTGAGTTTCCTCTGTTTCAGAGAAACATTGAAAGCAGGGAACATTCACCTTCTCTAATGCAGTCCGGCATTATGTCGACATGAATCTTTGCACATTTCCATTCAAAACAAAAAAATCACAGATGACAGGTGTTCAAATAACGCAATCTGTGAAGAGGCCAAATTTGTGGTGTTTCAAAAAAGCGCTAACATGTTCTACTGTCTTAGAGCTTTCTCTTCTCTGTCCAAACTCTGAATCACAGACAATTTCCATTGCTGTAATGATTTTGATAGAAAGGAAATTGAACAATATTCTACATTATAGACACAGTGATTGCCATTTTTATCTCCCGGCCCAATTCTGTTCCAATCTAAAGGTATCATTAAGTATAGCAGGAAGAAAAACATCAGCGTAAAGGATATGGAAATAAGCTGGGAGCGGTAACAAGTGCAATTAAGTGGCGGCAGGTTTTTTCATTTTTCCAGCAATGGATAAAGTGGATTCCTGGGGATTTCAACAATAACACACACTGCTCTTAAGGTGTTCAGAAAATGCACTGAGCAACATCTTATAATCTAACACTGTTCACACATCATGGGAGGTATTTTTATAATGTGTGGAACAGAGTACAGTTCTTGTGGGGTGGGTTTAATGCAAAGGTATCATCCATGACACATTTGAAGTTTGTTCAGATTTTTCTTTCATGTTTCATTGCAATCATTTTAGTGTAACAATTTATAATGACACATGCTTGTTTGCAAAAAAAAAAAAAAAACGCTTTTGGCCACAGGTTGATGAACACTAGCTTGTATTGAAGCGTATTAATAAGCTCCTGTGCTGCAGTATCGGCCTATACTCTTCTGAGAAAGCTATACACAAGAAGTTTGAACATGTTTGGTATGGGATTAGTGAGGTCAGCGACTAATGACTGAACAACTAAGGGTCTCAGTCTGAAATTGCTCAGGCTTTTTCTTTCCTTATACACCACTGGCCAAGTCATGGCTTCTGTAGACATCTGAACGGTGGTTAGAGAAAGTTGAAAAGCAAGAAAAGAGATGAGGATCATGTTCTATTCCTCCTTCATAAGTGGATAATAATGACTTATTTTTGATGTTAGAGATTATATATATTGTGGGACTGACTCGTAACTGCATGAAAGTAAACACAGACTGAAAGTGCTACATAACTAAACAGCTTGAGTTACAAATAAGTTTCTGTAGTAATTTAAACAATAAATAAAAATGTACAGAGGAGTTACACTTCAGCCACATGCTACAGTGCCATTTTATACTCTAGCATACCATTCCAATGTAAAAGATGCAGAATTTCTGAATAAACACATACAGCTGGGTGGTGATGGAGAATTTTGCTAAATTTGTCAGGCGTGTGTCTGAAGCATTTGCTGAGGAAAGAAGGGCAAAGTTTTTCCAATTTCTTCTTTGCTTCAGCGTTGGATCCTTAAGAGAACAGCAGTCGAGGAGTGTGAGCTCCTTTGAATTGTTTTCCTTTCGTTCCCAGGAACTTACACGATACAAAACAGACAAAGTCACACCCAAAGCGCTCCATACCCAACGTGGAAAGTAGAAATGCTGTTTTGGGGCCTTTATTGGATCTGGCTGTTAAGCAGGGAGTGAAAAGTCTTATCTCTAAACTGGAGGTAAGGGTGGTGGCCATCAATAAAACATAAGGCGGAGGAGCGAGGGATCTAACGGATCGTTCTTATTTATGTAGCTGTTTCACCGCGCTCTCAGATCCTATCGGCACCGTACAGAAACCTATGATCTATGCCTTAAGAGTTATCTGATCTCCAGGGTCTGGACTGCAGTGAGAGGAGAAAGTGTGCTGGTTAACCCTTCCAGCACGAGACCTGGTGTTATTGTACCTCATATGTGATTGGTTTATGCTACATAATAATTTATATATTATACTACATCATTTATGAGGGTGATGGAAAGAGCTACATTCACATGCGATGCACATTCAGTTGCAACATACTTGAATCTGCACTACACATGGTTTTATATACCTTCATACACAACTATACACATCAAATTCATGCACAGGTGGGGAGATAAGTGGGTGGGTTAATGGGAAATGGCTTCCAGAAATGGCTTACATGAATGCCCCTCTGCTAATGATTTAGCTGCTGTTGCTGTAGATGTGTCTAGTTTATTAGCTAATCGTATTACCTGCCTTAACCCTTGGTGTTACTCCCCCCACATTCAAAAGGCACCGGGCTGGGGCTATCCTTGTCTTGGTAAAACCCTGTTTGAGTTGACATTCACCAAGAAAGAGAATTGCTTCATATACTTGCTTGGTTTTCTTTCCCTAATTCGCTAAAAAATATAAAAAGGATATTACCCAGTGATGCGTCAGTCTCACGAGGCCAGGAGTCCAAAAGAGATGACAGCACATTATTTGGTAAGAATACACATTACATTCATTCATTCATTGTCTTGAACCGCTTATCTAGTTCAGGGTCGCGGTGGGTCTGAAGTCTACATGGAATCATTGGCTGCAAGGCAGGAACACACTCTGGAGGGGGCGCCAGTCCTTTACAGGGCGACACATACTCACAAATTCACACCTAGGGACACTTTTTTCGAGTCACCAATCCACCTACAAAAGCATGTTTTTGGACTGTGGGAGGAAACCAGAGCACACAGAGGAAACCCACACGGACACAGAGAGAACACACCAAACTCCTCACAGACAGTCACTCGGAGCAGGAATTTAACCCACAATCTCCAGGTCTCTGGAGCTGTGTGACTGCGACACTACCTGCTGCTCCACCGTGCCGCCCACACAGCAAATTCCCCCATGTTAAATCAACACTATTAGTGTTAATTCACACTGTGACTCTTAAAGTGTAACAGTCTTTAAAGGAACAGTGGGTGGCACGGTGGCGCAGCAGGTAGCTGCTGCAAGTTGCTGTGTAGTGGATATATAAAATATACATGCATACTTATTTTCACATATAATTTGAGCTGGGCTCTACAAAGTTTTGGGTTTGACTAAATTGGTCAGGTGTTGGGAACTGGAAAGATTGTGTGTACTGTGAGTCCATAAAAACAAGATTAACCACCTTTGAAAGAAACCATTGATTTGGGTTCCCAGGGGCTTTAAGGATGTGGTGTAAGTGTGGTTTCTCTCTCTCTCTCTCTCTCTCTCTCTCTCTCTCTCTCTCTCCCTCTCTCTCTCAAACTTTCTTTGAGTCTCCATTTATTTCCCAACTGATAAACAGAGAACTAGTGTGGCCAAGGTTTCCCAGTGTAGGCCATGCCTGTTTCTAAAGGTTCATTACTTCTTATTGTCTTGTTGCATGAATTGGAATTGATGCGAAACTAAGTTGGGGAAAGTGGTAAGATCTATTAAAAAATAAAATAAAAATAAATAAATAAAATGTATATGTGTGTGTGTGAGTGTGTGTGTGTGTGTGTGTGGTTTGTAAGCCCTTTTGGACCATTAGGGGAAAAAACAAACAGAGTCAAGACAAAATATATTAAAGATTTTGTGTTTTTAACTTTTTTCATTTTTATTGTTTAATTTATTTATTTATTTTTAAAGTTTTGTAAAAATTAGCCCCCTCCAGGGTGTATTCTCGGCCAATGATTCCAGGTAGGCTCTGGACCCACCGCGACCCTGAACTAGATAAGGGTTACAGATAATGAATGAATGAATGAATGAATGAATAAAAATTAGCTCAATATGTCATTAGCACTTGTGTCACTAAAGGTTTGGAAAATTCACATTGGAGTGAAGGACATGACAGAACATGAGGAATACACCATAACAGATATACACTTACATAATGTGACAAATAGAACAATGACTTTAATAAATAAATAAATAAATAAATAAATACAATTTCAGAACTGGAGAAATGTTGTCTTCAGCCATTTACTGGACAATGGGAGTCAAAGAACATCCAGTCAGCGCTTGGTATCATACATTCATACATGTTCCTTACATATAATGGTGTAGTATATACACATGACCTTCCCTACCTAATACAACGTAAAGGCTGTAGATAAGTGATGTAGTGGTGCTGCAGGTAGTGTCCCTGACATGCAGCTCCAGGGTTCTGGGGTTGTGGGTTCAAACCCCCATTAAAGTGTCTGTAATGGGTTTTGTGTGATCTCCCTGTGTCTGTGTGCTGGTCAATAGATTGGTTATCCATGAGCGTGCATAGGTGTGATGTCCTGTGATGGACTGGCACCTTGTCCTGGGTGTGTTCCACCTTCTGCTCAGTGATTCTGGGTGGACTCAGGACCCACTGTGACCCTGAACAGGAAGAAACAGTTACAGAACATGAATGAATAGATTAAAAAACAGTGCTCAAGCAGTGAGAGCTGGAGCGAGACTGAGGACCTGTGAAATGGCGGAAGGCTAGGGTATAGCTACACGCCACTTCAGTGTGTGGTTCTAAAATTCAAGTTTGTCATTTAGAACTTCCTGAAATTTTTGGAACTTTGGAAGTATTGTTTATCTGTGGTTGGTTGAATACGTAATTGTTGAAACAGGTGATGCAGAAGGATGACTACTTTGTTCATACACTGTGTGTACTCTGAGTCCATAAAAACAAGATTAACCGACTGGGAAAGAAAACATTGGTTTGGGTTCCCAGGGGCTTTAAGGATGCTGTGTGTATGCTGCTTGGTGATTTTTTTCTCTCTCTTTCTTCCTTATTCCCTGTTTGTTGCCCGACAGATAAATCGAGCGGTAATGCGGTCCATCAGGCACCCCCCCCTAGTGTTTCCCAGTGGTCAGTCCATGGCTGTTTCTGAGGGTTAATCACCTCTATATGTCCTGTATTGGAATGGATATATAACAAAGCCTTACACACTGATAAAGAGCATTAAAACAATATTAAAATATGTTTCAGAAAAATCAATGGGAAATGGGGGTGTCCATTGATTTAAGCTGGGATTTAGAATGCTTAATCACAAGGGTACAAGGGTCCCAGGGGTAGAGGTTTGTCGTTTAAGCTTGGCAGACTGCCAAACACAAGTGACAGATACGGATGAGTGCATGTGTCAAAACACATCCTATTTGCGGTGTCATGGATACTGGTGTTCATTGGTGCACACAAACACATACTTAATATCAATGTGAAATGAACCTCTTATGTGCCAAAGATCACAAAGCCCAATACCAAGTGTCAGCCAGAGGAGCGTAAGGCTTAGGAGCAGAGGAAGTGTGTTCTCTTTGTACAAAGGCAGTGGTGGGGAGTAACGGAATACATGTAGCAGTGTTACATATTAAGAATACTAAGTGTAAATAACGTTATTTAATAGGTTTAATGGTGAAATGAATGGACTGCATGAAGGGATTTATCTTTTAACATGTTTATTCACTCTCAAATTAAGTTACAATGAACATGTATTTCAGAGAAGACCTTGAAATAAAACACGCACCATGTTTTGTTAGTTGCCAGCTCACTCGAGGCCATGGAACAGGCACGACAAATCCAGTAAAGAAATTGAATATTGCCTTGGACGTTCAGAGAATTTTATATTTAAGCAAGAAAAAGGAGAACGTAACACTGTACAGTGCAAGCTCTGTTTGCAGCTGCTACCTGTTTTCATCTTCCAAACTAAGTTTTTTTCTTGGTTTGATAAAAGTTTACATGTCATTGAACCTGAAGGGAAAATAAAACTCTTGTACACACACCGTTTAAACTCACCACTTTGTTCCACCTTAAACTGTGCTGTAATTATCGCTGAGTGTTTTCAACCTCTTATTTAAGGGTGAAGATATTCTGATCCTCTTTCTATGTCAAACCATGCCCATAACACTCCAACTTCAATGGTTTATATTCAAACACATTTTCTTTGGGCTCATAAAATAAAGAGTAGAGTAAAGGAAAATGGTGGTCTTATTTCTCCTGTGCTGTAAAATGTTTGTAGTTACAATAAAAAGTATGTAAGAAGATATTGAAATATTTAGTACATGTTACTCACACTGAGTAATCTGAAGGAATGCATTGTAAATGACATTTTAACTCATGTATTTTGTATTCTGTAGTGGAATTTTAAAAGCAACCCTCCCAACACTGTATTAATGTTTTATAACACGTTTAATAATGAGTGATTTCTTCAACAATGACCAGTTTGGACAAGAATGTAAAGCCCCCCCTCAAGCATTTTGTTGGCTCTAATCCAAGCCATCTAATACCAGCATCGAAACCTCACCAAGGTTCTTGTGCCTGAATGCCACCCAATGCTCAAAGCAATGTTACAACACCTATCTGCAGCAACAAGGGATACAATACCTACTCATACCCCAATGACAGCCATGCAGTCTTCTGTCCTCTGTGTCCTGTCTCGTATTTGGACCCCTCCCTCTGTGAGAAGCTTGGAGGTCAGTGGAAAATGAAGTGTTCCATTGTGCACACGAAGACCTCTTAAATTTGCAATTTTCCCCAGCATAGTAATGCTCTTGTACGGACAGAGAAGTGCTCTGATAAAACACTGAATCAGCCTGTACTTCACTCCCTGCCCTGCCTTTGCTCATCAGCACTGGACGATGATTAATGTCTCTCCTGCTATCAGCCTCGTATCTACCTCAACAAGATGATTCTTAAAACGTCCACAGAGTCAGAAAAGAGTGAGAATGAGAGGTCATTAACTCACTTTTCATACAATCCTTGTGTGTTTGTGGAGATATCGGTTTTGTTCATTTAGATTACAGTTGTTGTAATGGTGTAGTATTTCTCAGACGTTTACTGATGTAGAAAACAAATAATTTGTACTCAGTGGCCATTTTTGACTGGAGATGAAATAAATAAAAGATATAACACTTGATACATGGACATTGCTCTGAGAGTTTGATGGCATTCAGCCATGTGAACATTACTAATGTCAGGGTCTGATGTTGGGTAACTCAAAGTAAGCCTAGAGCAAAATGAAATTATGAGGATTAAAGAAAGACAAAAGCATTTTCAGCAATACATTTCAGAACTGGGCTTTACAAATCTCTGCCCACTGACCCCAAAAGAGTGGATACCATTAACAACAGTGGCTGACTGCCCGGTGGGAAAGAATAAAGACCCGGTCTGGAGTACACGGTGTTTTTTTTTAGACAAACCCTAGACCTTGAATTTGTGCAGTGTCACTGCTTCAGTCATGGAAAATGTTTGTCCTACTTATATGTGTCTAATTACTGTGTAATTACACATGAACAACACCTGCAACAACAGTGTAATTACTGGTGATGGATTTACTCTTACAGATGGTTTACAGTAGTGCGGTATTTGGTAATGCATGTGCATAATGCAACTTCATTTATTAGTCATATTATTAAGCAATGGTATCTTGGTTGTAACCATGTAATTATAAGCAATTACACAATTAAAAACTGAGGTTACACATTTTGAGTGACATTATGCATTATATATATATATCAAGGAGTTGCCTTGCATATATTATTAATGTACAAGTAATCAGGTATTATTTATAACTGTGTAGCTAAATTACATAATATTGTTTTGTGTGTAACTACATAGTTATTACAAGTGGGACCGATGCTTGAGCCACTCTAGAATATTGCGTTCTTATTTGCATGAGTAAACGCTGCATTAATATTCTTGCTGCATCGTGCTGTGATGATTATGATGGATACAAACTGACAACGGAGGTCTGCGATGTCATTTGTAATTGGACGGTGCGTGGAGATGTTTTCCATGTACCGTTAGGGTCCCAGGGAATTGCTAATCAGATACCGGACCATCGGTAATTACCCCAACCCACCTACACCATGGAGAGACAATCTTCTTCCAGTCGTAATCAGCTAACCTTCAGACATGGGCATGTTTACTCAGTGCATTTGACACCTGCCTTTTGCGGCTTTAATTCGATTAGGGCAAAGGCCTTATCACTCAAGAATACATTAAGTTAAAGCAAGACTCACTGAAACAGTATTATTAACACTGCAGATAAACTCAGGTTTAATGTCTCTAGAATCTGATTACATTAATATATAACCCTCTATGATATCACTGGAGAAAATGTCACTTATGTCAACACTCAACATTTTATTAGAAGCATCTTCCTTACACTTTCACGCATTCGCCACTTTATTACACACCTACCTGCTACGCTATAAATGTCCAAACATGTAATATATGAATACACCTACCTTAAGTAGCTTCTGTAAGTGATTTCTGATCTGGGTCATACCTGGAATCACTGGGCGCAAGGCATAAACACACATTAAACAGTGTGCCAGGCCATCACACCCTCACCCAGTCACTCACACACTCTCACACATTTGGACAGTCTCATACAAGTCTCAGTGCTCTGGACCTGAGGCTTAAGAGCTTAAGTTGACCATGCATAATGCCAAGCATTGGCAAGAGGGATGTAAACATCCAGCTACTGGGTTGTGGATCAGTGAATCTGTTGTCCCTGACGTCTTGAAGCTACCTATAGACACCCTTAACATTGGACTAGTACTTGTCAAAAATGTTTTAATTTACCTGGGCCACGTCAAGCCACACTGTGGACAGACGCATGGAGAGATATAGCTTCTAATGCTTCTAATAGTGGCTACAGAGCAATGGGCATTTAGCTGTGTGTATGTGTGTGTGTTAGTACCGCATGTGGTATCATGTACAGCATAATATCAAGACAAATGTAGTGTAAGACAGTGCCAGTTGCTATAAAGTTTATGGCGCCTCTGTGTACTGGGTCAGCATCCATGCAAAATAATCAGACAGTGAGCAAGGAAGCGGGGAAGCTCCCTCGCTCCAAGCCGCTGTGGAAGACTGTGGATTTTCTGCTTGCTATAGCAGAAAACGCAGTGGGGATGAAAATAGCAAAGCCAGAAAAGAGGGCTCTCCCGCGCCTTTCAATCAATTCACGTCTTGGACACTTTAGATCTTCTTCTCCTTTTGCTTTGAAAGGGTGGAGACAGATTGTAATCATTAAATTGCTGCCATTGTAACGAGTTTGATTTAAATGGAGCCGCCACTATCTCAAAAGGTGGCTAAGAACATTAGCCTTTGCTTTCCTACTTACTGCAAGGCTTCCTTTTGACTCGACTCTTCAAGAGCCTTGTCGTACTACAGAAACATTACTATCTCACATCTAGAGTGTTTTGCAGTTTGCGGCCTCCTGCCATGTCCCTTTTAACCAGATCTGCATATTTACATGAACACAAAGAGTCAATATTCACAACACAGCTCTTCGAAAGCACCAAAAACTACTAGAGTTCTAACAGCGCCCTCTTGTGGACACAATTTAAACTGCTCAACATGAGTGAGTAAGTTACAAGCCACATTATTGCCTCAAGCTTAATTTAAGGCCATTTTATAATTGGTATTTTTGTAAAATATTCTAATCAACATATCAAATACATGCATTAAATTGGTGACCCATTACGTGATTAAGATGGCTGCCACTTGGGCACCTGCGGATACAATTTACATACTCAGTATGTTTACACATCACAGCGACCCTAAAAAATGGATTAAGCAGAAAAGATGATGATGGGAATGATGATATGTATAAACATTTAAAAATATTATATATAAAATATAAAAACATGCAATAACATTTGAACCAACAATATATGAGATGAATGAACGCTAATGAAAGTCTCAAATTTTCCTTTTCATTTTCTTTATACACCACGACCCTGAAATGGAAAAACGGAAAAGAAGATAAGATGAGATTTTCTTTATATATCAAAATAAATGTAAACAGTATTGAAAACCATGTTGTTAACAGTAGAGTGTAGATTAAAAGGCAGACTGAGTCTGTGGCGGCGGAGAGTGGCGTAGGTGTCGCTGACTCGGTTTCAGTGGACGGTAAATGCGAAATAGCCTTTGAGTGACCCCTACATGCATGATATGATTTCACCTGAAAGCGAGCTACTAATGCATGGCGCAGATGAAAGCTTTGGTGCAATTGATGTACAAAAAGCACTCGAGAGGGAGCGAGAGAGAGAGAGAGACAGAGAGGTGAATATATAAACCCTGATATCCACTGAGAAAATGCGCTAGATTAAGGCCACTGCTTAGCTGGACGCTCTCCCCCTCACTGAGATCAATACAGACATCAGAATTCATGGTCGCTGTTCAGCAGTCTTAAAGCTTCAAGCGGCCTACATCGGGGGTCAGAGTGGTGCTGCGCTTGTTTGTGGATGCTCCCAGCCCAGGCCCATGTACTTCACCTTATGCAAACATTCTCAATCTAAATAAAACTTTCACTCTTCCACACAGGAGTGAATCCATATTCAAGAGAAACCACCAGATCTTTGGCACCATGCATTTTATCCTTAACTCAGACTGCTCTGAATAATGCACATATTCCACTAAATGAAGCTACAGTAGCTACACTTACTAGCCTGGGCACTTTGTTAAAAACTCTAACATCGTATGCTACTTGCACACACAGCTTCTCAAAAAAGTCCATTTATTTCCCAGGTATACTTCATGAAGCAAGTATGCTAATATCAGTGTACTAGTAGTATACTTGGGCATCACGGTGATGCAGCAGGTTAGTGTCGCAGTCACACAGCTCCAGGGACCTGGAGGTTGTGGGTTCGATTCCCACTCCGGGTGACTGTCTGTGAGTTGGTGTGTTCTCCCTGTGTCTGCATAGGTTTCCTCCCACAGTCCAAAAACACAAGTTGGTAGGTTGATTGGCGACTCAAATATGACCGTGTGTGTTGCCCTGGTGTGTTGTCCAGTGTGTTCCCGCCTTGCGCCCAATGATTCCAGGTAGGCTCTGGACCCACTGTGACCCTGAATTGGATAGGTGTTACAGATAATGGATGGATGGATGGATGGATAGTAGTATACTTGTAAGTGTAGTATTTCAATACTCCTTGGGACTAAAATGGCCAACTATTAAGCTGTATAAACAAATATTTAAGCTGTAAGAGTAGTATACACAAAAAGTTTACATCTAACTTTAATTTTGTAGTGTAACTGTACTAAAAGTATACTTTACTAGTTATATATTTCTATCTGAGTTACAATGGTAATGGATTATTATCTGCATCTAGCTATTAAAATACTGTCAAACCCAACCTTATATCATGGTGAAATTATGCACTTAAAACATTCCCTAACCATCACCTCAAGCTAAAAGTTCGCTGCTGAGTCCAGAAAGCTGGAAAAAGCAGTGTTTCGCGTGTTTATCTTTAACAGGAACTCAGTTGTCTTCTAACTCTTCTTTGGGTAAATAATGGAGACTTCAAGAGTATGTGGTGAAACAGCGCCTCTAGTGGATGGGGGCTCAATGAACACATATAAACTACAAGTTATGATGGCGCAGTTTCCTCAACATACAAAGGACAGCATTTTAGTGAGAATGGTCTTTTAGTAGTTTATTTACATATTAGCCATAAAATCATGTTGATCAAACCTCTAAATATAATGTCAATAAAATCAGCCAAATGTTCTGTTCTTGTGTTTTTTTTGTTTCACCCCTGTAGTATTTACCCCTCAAAGCTATTTCACCTCATAATTACAAGCCAAGTCTACTTACATTTGGATACGGGTAAAATACTTAATTATTTTTTCTCTAAATGTTCTTTGATAAAGAGATTAAGTATGTTTCAAATATACTTATAACATCTTTTCAAATCTTATTCAAGTATACTTTTCTGTGTACAAGTCAGTGTAAGCCAAGTATACCGAGGTACTTCATTGTGCATAAAAAGTGAACTGAAAATATACTCACTTATTAATTTAAAAGAATCAGACACAGTAACACACTTGAATACAGGGTTTTGATTTATTCATTCATTCATTCATTTTCTGTAAGCGCTTATCCAGTTTAGGGTCGCGGTGTGTCCAGAGCCTACCTGGAATCATTGGGCGCAAGTACACCCTGGAGGGGGCACACACACATATTCACTCACACACTCACACCTACAGACACTTTTGAGTCGCCAATCCAACTACCAACGTGTGTTTTTGGACTGTCGGAGGAAACCGGAGCACCTGGAGGAAACCCACGCAGACACAGGGAGAACACACTACACTCCTCACAGAGGGTCACCCGGAGCGGTAATTGAACCCACAACCTCCAGGCCCCTGGAGCTGTGTGACTGCGACACTACCTGCTGCACCACCGTGCCGCCCTGTTTTATTTAATGAATTAATGTATTTATTGTTTTACAGAGCACTGTATTAGAAACACCCTCAATGTCCTGCCAGTCACTGGAAACTGTATTGTCCAATTTCTTTAAACACTAAATTTGTACTTTCAATCACTAGCCAGGAATCTATTCCTGATTGGTCAGTTTATGACCACACCTGCTCATTTATTTTTTTTATTTACAGCCTTTAATTTCCTGTCAAGACATTAGACTAGATAAAGGCACATTTCTGTGAGGATTTGATGGACATCAGCCAGTAGCCTATTGCTGCAGAGCTTCGTTGTCCCATCATGTGAAGCTGATTATTTCATTATACAAACAATGTGTGTGCAGTTGAACACCTGTGTCCAGAGATGGTCCAGTGTGGAATTCACTGATTACAAACAGTCTTCACAAATAGAGAACTGATATGTTACAGATGGGAAAGTGAACACAGGGCTGAGACACACTGACTAGCTGTAAGTGAGAACCCCCTGGTGGGACAAACTTTGCTCTGGCTTGACTCCTTGCAGTCCATTAGCAGCAGTGAGTGTGTACGTGAGAGCTCAGCAGGTTTTACCGGGCTCAAGGCTGTGATGCTGCTGGGCTTAGGCACGCATCAGTACGCCTGATGGCCCATCGATTAGCTGTGTCAACTCTCCTCTTTATACACACACTCCTGCATTACACACGCACCTCTAAAGCACATCATCAGATACAGAGGGGGCTCCTGTCATCAGCAAACACATTTAAGGTGCGGTCAGTGCTCTTTTGAAATATCTGACATTTCCAGTAATTCACACATAAAATATGGACTCTGTGACTGCCCACCCACGTCTGTTTACTGGCCACTTTATTAGAAACACCCTGTACTTCAGCCAACTGGCCACTTTATTAGAAACACCCTCCTTGTACTTCAGCCCACCGGCCACTTTATTAGAAACACCCTCCGTATACTTCAACCCACCGGCCACTTTATTAGAAACACCCTCATTATACTTCGCCCACCGGCCACTTTATTAGAAACACCCTCATTATACTTCGCCCACCGGCCACTTTATTAGAAACACCCTCATTATACTTCGCCCACCGGCCACTTTATTAGAAACACCCTCCTTGTACTTCAGCCCACTGGCCACTTTATTAGAAACACCCTCCTTGTACTTCAGCCCACTGGCCACTTTATTAGAAACACCATCCGTGTACTTCAGCCCACTGGCCACTTTATTAGAAACACCCTCTTTGTACTTCAACCCACCGGCCACTTTATTAGAAACACCCTCATTATACTTCGCCCACCGGCCACTTTATTAGAAACACCATTCTTGTACTTCAGCCCACTGGCCACTTTATTAGAAACACCCTCTTTGTACTTCAACCCACTGGCCACTTTATTAGAAACACCCTCATTATACTTCGCCCACTGGCCACTTTATTAGAAACACCATCCTTGTACTTCAGCCCACTGGCCACTTTATTAGAAACACCCTCCTTGTACTTCAGCCCACTGGCCACTTTATTAGAAACACCCTCCGTGTACTTCAGCCCACTGGCCACTTTATTAGAAACACCCTCTTTGTACTTCAACCCACCGGCCACTTTATTAGAAACACCCTCCTTGTACTTCATCCTACCAGCCACTTTATTACAAACACCCTCATTATACTTCTGCCTCTAGCCACTTTATTAGAAACAGCCTCCTTGTACTTCAGCCCACTGGCCACTTTATTAGAAACACTCATCTTGCAGTGCCACTCAGTCAAGTTCCTCTCATTTTCAATCTACTGCTAAAATGTCATTTATCAGCTCAACATTTTTGGAGAACACTAACTGTCCAGATCTGCAGACACCTGGGATACGAGGCTGGTTGTGCTCTCTCTGGGGATCCAATCAGTGTCCCCCCAATGATAGAACAAACACTTAGGCCGCTGCACCTCTTAGGACCTTCACATTCCATTTAACAATTTTGACAAGAGATTTCAACTACTATTCATATGTTAGTATTTTAGCCTTAGCCTCTGTGTCTGTACTTTGAGGACGGAGGGAACACTCACAGAGGGAATGCACAATTGACTTATAGCTACAAACTATTGTCCATTAAATCTATAAGTCAATTACATCAACTTAAAGGTTTTGCGCTTCTGGCAGATAGTGAGTAAGTGGACCATTTCCTCAGTTCTATTGTAGCTCCTTTGTAGGATATGATTGAGGCCAGCGGAACCAGACGGCATTGATGCCCCAACATATAATTTGATGTGAAAACCCCTTTTGAGATATGTTATAACTGATGTGTGCACATGAATCAAAACTCCCACCCAGCTGGGGACTGAAATGTCAGAGTGTTCTCAGGGCTTGATGACCCCACTGGTCTTTCTGCATTTAATTCTTCCTTTTTTTGTCCAGTCTGTCATCCCCCAATTTGCTGGTCTTGGTGATTTTTTTTTTGCCTTTAGTCATGAGGCATGTCTATTCATTCTTCTGTGTTCAGCACACATAGAACTAGTTTAGTCCTCTATAGAAAGTGAGGAGTGGTTAAAAGACTTTGCCATGCTTGAAGAGGGGGAGGGATAGAGTTTATAGGTTAATAAACATCAAGTGGCCCAATCCAAATATTTCAGCGGTTACAACACATCACAAAATGACAGTAGCCAGTTTAATTGACTCTTTGGTGACCTTGTTAAATGAAGTTGTGTGTCTATCTCTGTGTGTGTGTGTGTGTTTCACTTGATCACAACACAGTACCAATGAAGGGTCTACATCCTTCAGCCATAACGTTTGTTTCTGTGAACCAAACAGACTCTTATTATGGGGTTCACTGTTCTGCTCAAGCATTCAATGAATGAAATCTTCAGTTTCCTCATCACAGTGTAATTGGATTTTTTGTACATTTGAACATTCCGTGGACATTTCATTAGAAACCCCATTCATGCTGGTGTATCCTTACACTAACACCTAGGGATGTGCAATGTGTTCGGAATAAGACAGTAGATAAAACCACTGTGGTCAACACTGCAGATCAGGGTTCGGCTCCCTGCTCTGAGAAGCATAATATGATAATTATTAGTTCCTGGACAAGGTTCCTAATGCTGGCCTATTAGCCCCCTTTTCCACAAGTGAACACTTAATGAAACGTCAGTGAAAATGCTTTGGTCAAAATACCACAAGGAACTAACACCACAGCAACATTCTCCCACTGTCTAAACAATATCTTATACTTATAAAAACAATTGTCTTAGTGACAGGGTATCAGTGCATCACAAAGGACGTAGGAAGTCAGGAACGAATCTAGCTGATGTTGGCTAGGTCAAGAAACAGAGAAAATATATTTCTCACACGACCTGGCGAATCAGTCACTATAATAATAATAATAATAATAATAAATGGAATTTTTAAAGCGCTTTTCAGTAACCCAAAGACGCTGTTACAATCAGATGAACACATAAAGACAATCACATCCATAACACTACATAACATAGAATGATACAAAACAGGAACAAGGGTAAAAACAAACAAGGGCTAATCAGAAACAGAGGGATTAAATGCAGCCGCAAACAGGTGTTCTGGACCATTTGGAGTTTATGTAGTAGTGAGGAGCTAATGCCAGAAAGAAGAGAGTTACAATAGTCAAGACGGCTGGAGATGAATGCATGGATGAGGCGTTCAGAAGCAGACTGGGAAAGAGAAGGACGGATTTTAGCAATGTTGCGAAGGTGGAAAAATGAGGTTTTTATGATGGAACTAACATGGGAATGAAACGTGAGTGAAGAGTCAAGGGTGACACCAAGATTTCGGACCACAGTGGAGGGGGACAGGGTGACATCATCAATTGAGAGAGTGAGGGAGCCAGTTTTATTGAGGGTAGATTTGGAGCCAATGAGGATTAGGTCAGTTTTATTACTATTAAGCATCAGTGAATTTTGTGTCATCCAGTGCCTGATTGTGACTGTCACTGACCAGGAAAAAATGTGAATTGAAGATGGCAAATAATTATTAGGATCCAATGTTGTACTTGTCAACTCTAATACTAATCTGATTTCTCTCCTCTGTTTCTGAATAATAAAAAATATGAATTAATTCTTTGTATCTGTAACTTCTTATCCAGTTGAGGGTAACGATGGTCTGGAACCTGGCACCACCGGGTGTAAGGGAGGAGCACACCAGTCCCCCACAGGGTGACACACACCCACACACTAATTGTGCATTCACACTAGCAGGAGACAAAGTGACAAGCGACCAGTCACGTCCTACGTGAAAAACACACTTTTTAGCCTCGATTCAGCGGCAACAGAGCGACAAGACAAATAAAATGTACTTCAACTTTATGTAAATGAGTTATGGCGCAGTGAAGCAACATTCTAAACGATTGGCTGCAAGAAATTCTTTGAACCAATCGCAGACACAGGGTCCAAAGTTCGGTCAGCTTCTGCTCTTTAGCGTTTTATTGCTGCCTTCAATTACATGACATGAGCCGCCTCGACACACCCACAAGAGACAAACTTGGGGTGACATAACCGCTGGTGGGAACACACAGTATCACACGCTTACACCTATGGACACTTTTGAGTAGTCAATCCACATACCAGCTTGTGTTTTTGGACTGTGGGAGGAAACCGGAGCACCTGGAGGAAACCCACGCGGACACAGGGAGAACACACCACACTCCTCACAGACAATCACCCGGAGGAAACCCATGCAGACACAGGGAGAACACACCACACTCCTCACAGACAGTTACCCGGAGGGGGAATCGAACCCACAACCTCCAGGAGCTGTGTGATAGTGACACTACCTACTGCACCACCATGCCGCCATAATAAAATAAATTGCCATATTTAAGTCACCTAAAATCAGCATTATCATCTAAAAAATATCAAAACATTAGTAATATCTGGTCAGAGGAAGGTCCAGTGGTCTGTAACAGCCCAGTGATGACTGTGATTTGGGGCAATTGATGAATTGTGCAGCAAGAGAGAAGGGCTGCACTCTACAACACCTACATGGTAGATCTATAAGGAGAATATTTTTTATAAATTGGCCAGTGGTGTTCAAGATTAGTGTTTCTAATAAAATGGTCAGGAATTGGCAGTTCAATGAGTTTTTAAACAAAATATGATTTAAAATGTATGGCATGTGGATAGACTTTGTGATGGAGCTTAGGAAGACTCTATACTCATTTCAAACAAGAAGCTTGAACAGAATGACAAGTTATCCAATTACTACATAATGGACCCTGGATGGTCTTTGAAGTGACATATGGAGTCGTTCTCACAGTCGATGAATATTTCAAAGTTATCACTGGCTGTACATTTCCACAGGAGAACTAATTCTTTCAGCAGATTCCTTTATAATCACATTTGACATAATGGGAATTCATTTTGCTCAGGCTGCTGATAATCACGCCGCTCCATACGACTCGACTAAATCAGCCCAGCTCTGACCTCCACACTGGGAGCCATTTTGTTTCCATTTGTTTAAGTCTTATCCTCGGCTGCAGACAGACCATCAGACAAGACCTGCAGCAATTGACTATTTATCACGGACCTACAGCGGCTATATGAAATGAATTAGTATGAATAATGGATATGCTTGATCAAAGAGATTATTTCTCCTAACCCGTTGTCAAATATGTATGCTGCTGCAATATACATTTTAATGATTCTATTTTTCATACTTGTGACCAGCTTAACTGGATGAATATGATGACTGTTCCACCAAGGTTGCGTCACCTTGCTCTACTTGCAGTACCCTGTAAGCAAAAATCATCAGAGACTAGCATAGCTGTCAAAATATATCCAGCACATTATCCCTGAAACGATGCCTCAAAAAACTCTATTTTTCTTTTTATCTTTACCACGTTGTATAAAAATGAAAGTGCTTCATCTTCTATGTGTTAGTGGAAATTCTCTGTGGAAACCCTTATTTAATAGAATGTTCCCTGGTGTCTGATACTTTGAGTTATAGTTTTACTTAATTCCCAAATTACTGCCCAATTTTCTCCCTAATTATTAGCCATCAACAAATTTAGCATATCAGCAAGTCTCCCCTGATCACACATAGTGCCACCACATGAGGTCACCCCACCATTTCTTTTTAAACTGTTGCTAACACAACTCCACTGTACATCTCTGCGCTATGGAGGTGAACGCAAACTGCACAGATCTGCTATATCACCTGACAGATGCCTGTGTTGGGTAGCACCATGTGCAGAGAGATGGGGTAGAGGAGGGGCCAAATATATTGGTTTGGTTTGGTTTGGTTTGGTCGGCTGGTTTGATTGACACCACAGAAATTCTTATTTGTTTACAATTGTCATAAATGAATACATGAAACAGTAAAAATTCCTAAATTCTGTCCAAAATGATGAGGGACATAATGTTATCCAAACGAGACAAATAACATATTTAAATGATAATTATTGTCAGAAATATTAAAAATATAAAGAAAAGCTGAGTATAATTATTAAAAGCTGACAAAGAAAAAAGCTCTGATGGGAAGAATGTTTAAGAATCTGTGCACATTAATCAACTCCAAGCCACACCTGTGTTAGCCAAGTGGCTAATGTTCAACTGTGTTCCCTGAAGTTTGATATTTGAAGAATATTAGCAAAAGAAATGACAGCTTATTTTAAGAAATGTTTTTTTTTATATTGTCATCAATGCACAACATCTTGTGTCTAAAAAATAGTAATTTTTCAGGAGATGAAGAAACCGTTGTTACATTTGAATGGAATTGAATGGAACCAGATTTTCACCAGTTTGGATTATTTGTATGAACACAAGGTAAAGTGTCTGGTATGTTCAAACTGCTTTGAAAAATTTAAAATGTTAGATAAAGATAAAATATTAAAACATTTTAAAAAGTTAATCCTAACATCAACAATATGCTAAACCTTCCACGTCTTTGTTCTTGGTGTCCTTGACACAGGCTCGCTAGCTTGGCTAGCTTTCAAACTCATGGAAGAGAGATATTTACAGTCTCATGGTGAACAAGGGCATGGCATGTAGTCATGAGGGAGGTCAAGGACTGACCACATGAGCTGCATTGAAATGACTGGTGTGGACAATATGAGACTTCTGCAGCTTGAGATTTCCACGTGCTCTCCTCCATGACCGCTATCATAACACATAGATGGCAAAAAAATATTTCTCAACTAGTAAATCCATCTTAAATCATAGCATTACATTTGCGTATTTAGTATAAGACATGTTTGTTTCTATATTTAATTCAGTTTAATCCTCACTTTAAACATTTCCAGTTTTACTGCTAGCAAGCCTCCACCATTTTGCAATGCTAACATCCTGGGAGGGTTAGGGCAAGCACATGTTTCTGCAGAGATATGTGAAGCCAGGTACACACTTGCTTTCAGACTGCAGCTAACACAATGAAATCAACACTATATGCTCAGCTCTGTAATGCTAACTAACAGATATACATTAACGAGCAAGGAACTGATGGTTATTGATGTAGGGGGTACGTTAACCTTGATCCTTATACGATTATTCAGGCTATTTGACTTGTTAACATGATTTGACTTTAATTGGCATCTTATTCCATTGTTTCAAATTAGCATTAAGTTTGAAACAATCCAAATAATCTACAAATAAGTTTCTTTTCCTGGATACAGTGACTCAATTAAGCACAGTGTAAGCATCTATAAATGAAAAAAACAGAATATCTATAGGTAGAATAACCTTATAATATGCTTACAATTGTCTAATAATTAAAAATACATATTTAATAGAAGTAAGATATTGTCCCTTAGTAAGGATTTCTTGCAGCGTGTAAGCTATTCCCCTGCAGTGTGCAGATCCACTGAGGATATGTACTTCCCTCTGTGGTTCTGAAGGAGTTCTGATATTCTCCTCTGGTTGTCTGCTGGTTCCCATGCTAGCACTGTGACATAATTTTGCACTCAGCTAGCCCTGACCTGCACTAAATAAGTTATGCATCTCCCAACTCTGTGGAATATATGAAAGTCTGAAAAAGCTTCTCGGAAAAATGAAAGTGCGAGTGCCGCTGGGATGGGAAGTCACCATAGAAGAAGGATCCCGTCTGACAATGGATGTGCCTTAAGCCCTAGCCAAATTATTAAAGAGGATATATTATGAGAAATCACATTTTTAGTGCATATGCACATATACTTTTAGTTCTGGAGCTGCCACTAACCCACAAACTGTAAGTTAACACATCCCAGTCATTTTTTTTTTCATCAGATGCTTCCCAGTTATTTCATACTAAATGGACTCATTAGAATTTATCCACCTCCTCATTTTTCCAACCACATTGCTGGACACACTTTTATTTGAAAGGGTAAATTCAGGGTTAACCCACATTGAGCAAAGTTGGCAAAAATAACAAAAAAAAACCATTTGTACCTAAGTTCTCAGTGCTGCGTTTGCTGGACTGGGTGATCTGTGTGTGGCTCCTTATCATTTAAAGGAACAGGGCTGTTTAGACAAGAGGAGAGCACTGCTGTGTTGTTTGATCCTTGTGGTATTTTGAACAAAGCATTTCATGAAGACTCCAGAACAGTGTTTACATGTGGAAAAAGGGTAAACTATTAGAATGTCCTTGATGCCCTGTGAAAGTGAGCATGCTGGGATATTATCATCCTATCAAAACCTAAACTGGAAAAAACATCTGTGAATTTTACAGTGGAAAACTGTAAAACCATGACAGTAAATTACGGTAAACTCTCAAAAGGTTGAAAACAGTTTAGGGGCAGTACAAGTGTCCAAGTACTGGGAGAAGTGGAGACTTATTAGGGAGTTCCCTGCATGCCTTTAGGTTGCATTGGGTGGATTATTTTGGTATTTGTGTGTGTGTTTGTGTTTCTGTGCATGTTATGATGAGATCACCATCAGCCTTTGTTCTGACTGCTGGAGTATGGCACTCAGATACTGCACATTTCTTTGATCCTTTTGGCGGTCTCCTTTTAAGGGCTGAATATAGGATGTGGTTTGGCTTTATCTCAGTCTACATTCTCTCATTTGTCACACAATTTACATGTCACATTAATTTTATGGCAAAACAATGTTTCTTTGTTATTTTTATGTAAATACCATGGCTTTTTTAACAGAAGAGTTCTTAAATGTAAAATGTATGATTGCCAAAACTGTGACCGTATAATTTAGGTGAAATTCTGGAACCACAGCGGCCAATTTTTTACCGTACATTTTACAGATTTGTTTTTTTACAGTGTATATACATGCACTGACCCAGTCACCAATTCACTCACATCGGTGGAAACTTTGCAGAACCTACCTACCATCTATCATTGTTTTTTGGGAGGAAACCCAATCAGACACAGTGAGAACACACCAAACCCCTCAAAGACTGTGACCCAAGGCACAGAGACCCCAGAGTTGTGTGGCATTGACAGTTTCTAGTTATGCCATATTTTGAAAGCTTCAGTTAAAAAAAGGTCAGAATGGCAGTGGGAAAAAGCTCATTTCAAATGTATGGCTATCAATAATCAAGTTATCAATCATATAATAAGTGGTTCCAGACACTCTTTTTCAGCAGACAGCTGTGGTGAACCACCCAGTCCAAATAACTGTGTTTGGTTCCTGTGTAGGGCGGCATGGTGACGCAACAGGTAGTGTCACAGTCACAGCTCCAGGGACCTGGAGGTTGTGGATTCGATTCCCGCTCCGGGTGACTGTCTGTGAGGAGTTGGTGTGTTCTCCCCGTGTCCGTGTGGGTTTCCTCTGGGTGCTCCAGTTCTCCCTGTGTCCGTGTGGGTTTCCTCTGGGTGTTCCGGTTCTCCCCGTGTCCGTGTGGGTTTCCTCTGGGTGCTCCGGTTTCCTCCCACAGTCCAAAACACACGTTGGTAGGTGGATTGGCGACTCAAAAAGTGTCCGTATGTGTGTGTGTGTGTGTGTGTGTGTGTGTGTGTTGCCCTATGAAGGACTGGTGCTCCCTCCAGGGTGTATTCCCAGCCTTGCGCCCATTGATTCCAGGTAGGGTCTGGACCCACCGCGACCCTGAACTGGATAAGTGCTTACAGATAATTAATGAATGAATAAATGGTTCATGTGTGGACCACATTGCCAACTTGGAATGAACAGCAAACAAATGTGTTCATTTGTAAATATTATATATATATATATGGTTTATATATTTTATGTGTTTTGGAACATGAGTAGATCATTTTTTATTTGCTTAAAGAAACAAAGGGAAAAGATAGAAACATACTAGACTTTGTAACATTGAAAAAGTGCCTGGAATTGTGCTCACAACTGAAAATGCATTATTTGTAAACCCCTATAAATAATTAAAGACATGTTCCCACCAAAATGCCCCCCCCTTTTATGTTTTTTACACTATGGTCATTTCTAGGAATTATAATCAAAATGAGATATGTTAGGTTTGGTGCGCACTGGGGTACAGTTTAATAACAAACGAGTTTGTGAACAGCAGTGCGATTAAATTATTTGAGCATTAGCATTCCGGCGGCAAGGTGGATCGCGTAATCTGCTCCTGGGTGATCTGTTTTTCATGGCTCTGATGCAAATGCTGCTTTTATAGTTTTAGTTTTAAAGGTATTACAATAATAACGCAGACAGAATTTTACTTGCTGATGGATTTTGATTTTAAAGTGTGTGTGTGTGTGTGTGTGTGTGTGTATGAATGCTTTGGAGGGCAGTAGTGTTGGCTAACTCAATTGAGGACAACTTCAAACCAAGGCCACAGACCCAGAAGAGGACTATTTTTAATCTTGAGAAGTACAGAAACTTCTCCAGCACTGTGTAAAAGCACCCTCCACTGGCCTGGAAGCTTGTTTCATCACCCACCTTGATCAGAGCCAATTAGTCTCAGTGTATCGTCAGCGGAAGGGAATTTGAATAAAGCCTTGAACCAGATTAAATGCCTTAAAATCTGTGACAGGCGGCTAATGGCAAAGCCGCTGCTGCTAATCAGTGCCTGGTCACCGTCTACTGAAAGGGAATAAACCTTCAGAGCCACATTATTCACGTCTTATTTCCCACCAAGTCAAGGTCATAATATTGCCTGTGTTTAATTGCCGATACACTTGATTATGCACAACATAGGGAAAAGCAAACAGGGCCCAGCTGCTTTGCATCTTAAGAGCGAAGAGTGAAACACACAGTGGTTTAATGTTGAGGAGATACTCGAACATATTGAAAAAAAAATAGTTTTCTCCTCCAGGTTTCAGGCAGAAAACATCTATTCATCCAACATTTCTTCCTAAATGACAGCTATTCATTGGGAGCTTGAACCCTCTGCTGCAGCTCTTCTCAGGTTTAAGTTTCTAGTTTGTGATGTTTTTTTATGTTCATTAAACCACCTCAGGGCTAGCATCAAGCTTTTCATACCCGGGTATGTGTGGATTAATCATGACAACATTCCAATATGATCAACGTCCATAGCTTTTTGTTCAAGCTCAGCTTTGCAGCCATCACAAGAGTTCTCTACAGCTCCTGTGGCTTTCAGAACCATGCCTGAAGGTGGTGAGATTGGAAGAAGGAAAAAAAGCAAGCGATTGAAAAGAGTCACTCGCTCATTCTTGGCATTAAAAAAAAAACAGTCTTCTGAAATTTCAGATGAGCATTCCAGACACTTCTACAGTTCGGAGCTGGTGTTGTACTACTGACCCACTTTAAAACCAGCGCAGTTCTCCACTTCTCTCACACACTTTAGCTCCACAGGAGAGAAAATGAATGGAGTTTTCCTGCAGTTAGGGCTTTAATATTTAACAGTTCAGTCACAGATTCTAAGTCAAACTGAATATGTGCTTCATAATTATAGTGTAACAGTTCATTTATTCATTTATATTCTGTAACTGCTTTATTTTATTCAGGGTCACAGTGTGTCTGGAGCCTACCTGGCATGACTAGGCACAAGGAACAGGAACACAACATAGACCCTTCCTCTTCCTTGTTACTCAGGATGATGCAAACCAACATGGCCAGCTGTTAGCTGTTCCACTAGCACAGCTCCACCCTGAAATGTAGCTGGTGACGTTGCAAGACACCATCTCCATGGGGAACCATGGACAATCCAAGGAGTGCTAGAACCTCTTCAAAAGACTGCGGTGTATTTTAAAGAGCTACCATTATGAGTTGGATAAAAAAAATCATGACCTCTGCCGTAGCTTAGAGATTTTATAAATGGCTAGTTTGTGCTGAATGTCTGCATTTCCTCATTAATCAATGCTCTGCATGGTTAACTATGGTTTACTTGTCACAATTTAAATCTTACTTGGCTGCTTGGAACCTCGAGTTGGACTAAAAAAGTACCTGGTCCCAGGTTCCAGATTTGACTAATGGAAAAGCAAAAAAATCAGACTAGAGCTGAGCTGAGTGGAACAGATACCATGCTGTGGAAACGCATCAATAGAAAGTGTTTTCCTGCCTTATGTCTATGTACTACTTTGGAGATAAGAGATTCCAACAGCGTCAATATGTGTATCTTCTGTATCTCAGACTGAGAGAAGGATAAGAGTATGAGAAAAAACAGCTGTTTTGCTCTAGGCGGCACGGTGGCGCAGCAGGTAGTGGTGCAGTCACACAGCTCTAGGGACCTGGAGGTTGTGGGTTCGATTCCTGCTCTGAGTGACTATCTGTGAGGTGTTCTCAATGTGTCTGTGGTGCTCTGGTTTCCTCCCATGGCCTAAAAACACACGTTGGTAGGTGGATTGGCGACTCAAAAGTGTCCGAATGTGTGTATTGCCCTGTGAAGGACTGGCGCTCCCTCCAGGGTGTATTCCTGCCTTGCGCTCAAGGATGCCAGGTAGGTTCTGGACCCACTGTGACCCTGAACTGGATAAGAGTTACAGATAATGAATGGTTTGGTCTATGTCTTCAGTGTTATTCTGAAATGTAGAAACTTGGAGAAATGAGGAACAGTTCTAGAGTGTTTTTTTTTACTACAACTGGTGCTGTATGTAAAAATCCAGCATTATCAAATACAGGGGGCAGTCTTGGCCTAATAGTTAGAGAACAAGGCTTCGTACCGGAAGGTTGCTGATTCCATCCCCAGGATCAACAAAAATATTCATGGCTGAAGTGTTCTTGAGCAAGACACTGAACCCCCAGTTGCCCGGGGATGGATGCCCACTGCTCTGGGTGTGTGCACACAGCCCCTGATGTACTAGTGTGTGTGTGTGTGTGTGTGTGTGTGTGTGCGTGTTCACTGCCACAGATGGATTAAATGCAGAAGCCACATTTCGTTGTATGTTGTACAATGACAAATAATCGCACATTATCATAAGTACACAAACAGCAGAAGAGACAGTGGTAAGTAGTAACAGTCGGCAGATCCATGTGATTACGGGAAGTCTTCCAACGCATTCCTCTATCACGGTACATGAAGATAGTTAGCAGAGGCATCTGTCAGATTATGTGACAGGTCTTGACACTCTCCTCTGAGTGTTATTGTGTGTCAGTGTGTTACGGACAGATCAAAAAGAAGTGGTGGACTGACCTCACAAGCTTCTGAGGAAGCAGATGTTTGCCTTCCATCCTCCTGAGGTTGTGTGTAATTGGGGAAAATGACTGATGGCTGGAACTGGAAATCACTCATAATTAATTATAAATAAATAAATGAAAGAAAGAATGAATGAATGAATGGCCAGTGGCCATTTTATTAAACATGACAACCTTGAAGTTGTATAGTCTGGCCACTTTATATAAAATGGCTACTTTTACTTTCTTTCTCTGGCCACCCAATCAAAATACACCCATTGTGTGCTTCAACCCAATGGTCTATTTTTCAGAAACCCCTAAATTGTACTTTGACATACTTGCCACTTTAATAGAACATAATTTATGATTTCACTTATTGGCCAGTTTATTAGAAACATTTTTCTACCTGTAGAATACAGAGTTGCAGGTGTATAGGCGCATACTGCAATCTGCTAACCTTGGCCCCAGTTTCTGACCACAGGATCAAAGCTGACCCAATATTGCATGGGGAGTGCAGTTCTAAGCAGAACAGTGGTACTACATGCCATGATATGAGTGTATCAGACATGTTAATGTTACTGTAATTTGTGAGTGATCCACCACCTACATCTCTATGAGTTCTGGTGAGTTCTGCTGATTTATGTCTTGACAAAATCCAAATGGACATTTAGACCTGACTCTACTGGATCATGCTATAGCTATCTTTCAAAAAATGAACATAACATAGAAGTTCTGAGAGCAAGAAATTACAGTCCTCTCACTGGCAAAAATTGGACAAATAAATTGAATTTAAAATAAAAAATTGTGGTCCATTTAGGGTCCAAATGATTTGTGAACATTTGATATAAAAGGGCCATTTGGGATTTAGTTGTAACTTTTGAGTGAACTCTTTTTGGAAACATTTGTAAAATGTAATATAAAAACCTTAACATGTTAAATGTCCATGTTAAAAGAACCCTTGTGGAAAAGGTATAAAGAAGAATAAGAAAAGTTTCTCGAGTTATTTGACACAGAGCCCAATAATTGCATGGGTTTGTTTGTCTTTCTAGTGTTGCCTCGAGACCTTCCCTTCTTTAGCCCTTGCCCCCAGCTGAAGTGAACTGCAGTCATGTAGAACCAAAGCTTGCATCACATCGAACCCGCTCCAGCTTTAGCCCACCACTAAAAACTCCTCAAGTTTTTCCCTTTGGGTCTCAGCCCACCAAGTTAGGCTTGGGTGATGGAGTCAAGCATCCAGCCATCTGTTCTGGACCTCGGCCAGCTGGCCGTCTGCTTCAGACCCAACACAGGCCAGATGTATGGCTCTTTCAGCTAGAGAAAACCACTGCTCCCAGCTCAAAATGTGAACTCCGAAGATAAAGGAGGAACAGGGAGGTGGAGGTTTAAGAAAACGTGGCTCTAAAACAACACTAACACAAAACTAGCTTTACCCCTGGATCAACATCCTTAATCCTGTTTCAGGGACACAGAAGAAACTGTCCTCTCAAAAACATCCGTAGGCAAGAAAACCATCTTCATTTTTCACAAATATCAGTATAAATTATAATATAATGTTTTTTGGGTGTTATAATCGTTCATTAATGTCCTGCAAACACATTATCCTGATCCGGGTTGCAGTCGATCCCGAGCCTTCCCGGAATCAAATTGGACAATTTTACACAGTCACTCAACCACTCACACCTGTGGATTTCACACTCATTCACTATCTAACATTTGGGGTTTTTGGACTGCTGCGCTTGGAGGAAACCCATACAGACACTGGGAGAACACACACAGACAGTGACCATGTTTGCTCTGTTCTCATTGTATCTTTGTGAATATCTTCCAGGTGCTCTGTTTTCCTTCCACAGTCCAAAAACACTCTGACCATTCACTTGACTCTGCCAAAATGTGACTGTGTGAATGTGTAAATCTGAGATGAACTGGGTGAGTTCCTGTCTAACGCCCAGTGATTCCAGGCTCATTGCAACCCTGATCAGATTATAGCAGTTACAGAAGGTGACTGAATGACTGAGTCATACCATACCACTGTCTGTACATATTCAGTGTCATGTCGCCAGGATGTGGCCTCTGGGTTTTTTAGTTGCCGTAGCATCACAGCATGTTTAAATAGAATACTGTTTTCAAAGTGTTAAACTGCTGTTTGCAGATTGTTCTGTGCAGTTTCACTAACAACAGCTTCAGGAATCCGTTGCAGTCCATAGTTCAGACACAGCTTTAACATTTCCACAGAAAATAACAGCTCTGAAGCAGCTACACATGAAGCTTAATTTATAATTCCCAATGCAGAGAAGGTGGTAGATGTAAAGTATTGGAGCTGCATTCTGTGGACAGATTTAGCTTCACCTAGAGTGAGTTAGAGTGGCTTTTGTGATCCAGAACTAATCTTCCAACATCAGTCGTCATCATCATTTGATCTCACTAATGTTTATAAGACTGAATGCCACTAAAACAAATGTTCCTGCCTCTGCATCTGCCTGCACCAACGAGAAATAGCAACAGATAAGAGGGAGGTACGCTTGACTTCTGAAGAGGATATATGAGGATATATAAAGTGCTTTCCTAAACGATGGAGGTAAATTGGACAAGTAAACAGCGCAGAATCACTGGGTCTTTTACAGTCTTTAGTTGGGGTAGTGGTAGATCAATTTGGACTCACGGAACTCAGCACAAAATTTAAGTCCATTGATTTATTTCCAGTTTAGAACATGGCATTCTTATTGATTATAAACAGTCAGGGTATGTGAAAAGCCTCAACATTGTACAGGATCAATATGAGTCACCCATAACCCAACCCTCGCTCGCACTAGATTTACAGCCAATAAACTTATCACTGTATTATATTATTCCCAGCTCCAAATGGGGCATAGCTTTTGTTTATTCTAACTTTTTGCAGTTGTTAAACTGTCCCTTAGTTTGGACACCGTTGTTTCTGATAATAATTTGGATGCTGGTGTTACTTTCATCAGCTATTTCACAGAGTAATAGATCTCGGCCCTGTCCCCAGATCAGCAGTATACACTCGCTAATGTACACTGAAGCACAGCACTGGATCTTTACAGAGGAATGGCTCTGCTGCAGTCTTGCGTGTCCATGTAGATGCTCAATTAGCCGTCCCATCCCTCTGCCAACTGGCCAGTTGTGCTCTGAAGAACGGCCGTGCCCAAGCTGCGCATGGCACAACTGGGACTCAAACCTGAGACCACAGTCAGGGTTTTCTTCTTGCTAGTAATTGCTGGACACAATATTGGAAAACCACCATTATTAAAAGTAGGCTCACTTCCCAAGCAGATTAGTGCTCCTTCTGGATTATAAAGCGATTCCCCAATGGAAGCGTGGGACTTCATTGGATAATCTGTGTCTGGGAAACAGGCCCATAGAGAAATGTGGGAAAATTTGGCGCCTTGTTTTACAAGATAAGTACTGGCACAGCAGCAGCAGAACATAAGGGAACACACTGTTGCTGCTGAAAACCTCGTAAAGTAGTAAAAAGAGATGGTAACATTTCCTAATAAATCCATATTTATAATGCATTATAACAAACAGCAAAAACCTGTATAACTTTATTGTATATGTGAGGTCATATAATGCATTATATTATCTGTTGACTGGATCATTGTAAAAAGTGTAATGAACTAAAACAAGTTTCTGCCAGACTTTCTTTATAATTCTTTATGGAACGTGACTTTATGATGTCATATACACTTTTTTTATCGTCCATTTCATAAACTCAACTTCCTGTATTGATGCACTTAATATTCCTCCAGTTACAGAATGTTGTAAATCTGTTGCTCTTAATTCCTATTTAAACCTCACTTCACCCTGTGATCAGAACCTCCATAGGACCACATAGAGGGTCACAGGAGGGTCATCCTCAGTGTGTTGGTTCTCAGTGCCTAATGCACTGGTATGAGTGGACCAGACACATATACACGGTTGATCCACCTTAAAGTCATAGGCGGTAGCTCATCTGTTGCTGCACATTTTGTGTTGGTCTCTACTCCTTCAGCAGTGGACACAAAATGCTGTCGGCTGGATATATTTTTGCTTAGTGAACTATTCTGAGTCCAGCAGTGACATTGAGGGGTTTTAAAACTCCAGCGGCACTGCTGTGTCTGATCCACTTATGCCAGCACAACACACTAGCACACCACTGCCACGTCAATGTCATTGCAGCTCTGAGAATGACCCACCGCCCATATCACACCTGCCCTGTGTGGGGATCCAGAGCAAAGTGTACCTCTATGGTTAGTAGAGCTGATAAAAAAGGTAATGGGTGTAGAAACAGCAGCCATTTTGGTGTTTTGGCTGATCAGTGTACTTAGGGACTAGTTTGTAGTTCTACTTATGTACAGAAACTTCATAGGAACATTACTGTGAGTATCGTGTGTGTGTGTGTGTGTGGAGGTAAATACTAGTGAAACATGGTACATAGGGTATTAAGTACAACATATTATATATAGCAATGTTATCTGTGAATTTTTATTAACATTGGAGATATTTCTCCAGAATCACCCTGATGCCACTTTCTATAAATAACCTTTCTTCTTCAAACACGAGTTCTGTATATTTCACAATTTTAATGACCAAGTAACGTATAATGTATCCTCCTGATTTCAGATTTTGCAGTTGTCGTAAACATCTTTCCCAGATTTCTTTCAAGTACATATACTTTTTATGTAGTGAGGTTGAAAAGCCCATCTGCATTAAAAGACATCAATCTAAACTGGACCTGAGTTGTCTGGAGGGTTGGGAGTTCAATCCAATACCTCTGGCATGAGTTAGAGTGGGTTTTGTGATTCAGAACTAAACATCCAATATCAGTACCTGACCTCACTAAATCTCTGGTGGCTGAATACAGTCAAATAATCACAGCAATGTTCCAGCATCTAACCTCAAGCCTGTCCAGAAGAGAAATATCTGCCGAAAAAGGGCAAATACCATTGATTTCAGAAGAAATTTTTAGCTGCTGTTACAAGTAGCACCCGGTCTGTTATAAATACCCTCCATTTTGTGGCCAGTGATAGTCCTCACTCCTCCTGCCTGAACTGTTCACAAACACTAGGAGCTGCAAATGAAGTTTACATGCTTGGAAACAAAAGATGCATCTTTTTAAAACAACGTTTCAGAACTCTTGATTGTAAAATGTTGTGTGTCGTTCTTATTTACAAGGTTTTGATTCAGCAGCACCATGTGCTTTTTAGGAGCTTTGGCACCTAAAAATAGTTTTTCTTCTTACCCAGTTCAGGGTCGCGGTGGGTCCAGAGCCTACCTGCAATCACTGGGCGCAAGGCGGGAATAAACCCTGTAGGGGGTGCCAATCCTTTACAGGGCAACAAAAACACGGACACTTTTGAGTCGCCAAACCACCTACCAACGTGTGTTTTTGGACTGTGGGAGGAAACCGGAGGAAACCCACACGGACACAGTGAGAACACACCAACTCCTCACAGACAGTCACCTTGAGTAAACCCACGCGGACACAGGGAGAACACACCACACTCCTCACAGACAGTCACTCAGAGCAGGAATCAAACCCACAACCTCCAGGTCCCTGGAGCTGTGTGACTGCGACACTAACCTGCTGCGCCACCGTGCTTCCTAAAGATAGTTACATTCTCAAATCACAACTGCTGTAATTTTATTTATATCCCTTATTATATACTGCTCTCTTTCAGAACAAATTTCTCATTTCTCCAATGAGTCTATAAAAATCATATTTTAAACATGGCGTCTGTGTAGGAGGTCCGCTATATTGGAGCATTACAAAGCAAATCTCATTTGAATAAGAAATAAGGGATATCTAGTTGAGTAATGTTAGCTGTTTCTTGGTTTTAAATATTAGTACTATGTGGTGCAGCCGTGGCCTGGTGGTTAGGAAACTGGGCTTGTGACTGGAAGGTTGTGAGTTTGATCCCTTTGCGTGACCTTAACCCCAACTGCTCCCCAGGCACCGTGGCTAGCACTGCTCACTGCCCCCTAGTGGTCACTAGTGTGTGTGTAAATGTGTGTTTCACTGCACGGATTGGGTTAAATGCAGAGAACAAATTCCACTATGTGCATAAACATTGGCCAATAAAAGTAAATCTATTTAAATATTTTTAAATATTGCAGAGTATAATTCATGTTTACAGAACTGTTCTGAAATCAATCGGTTTGTCCCCTACCTCCTCCAAAAGTATAAAAAGTACACTTCCTGTAGTGCTGGGCTCAAAATAACAATGGCAGGGGCTTTGTTCTCCGCAACATAGTAGAGTGGAACAGTGATTTCAAAGCTGTAATTTTAAGCTATTAATACTACCTAGTGTTGCCTTAAAATGAGAGATTTAAACTAATAATGGACACTACATTCAGTTTTCCAAGTCTGAAAAAGATTTAAACTTAAATCTTATATTTAATTTACAGGAAAAATATCATATTTCAATCACATCTACAAGATTGGTCAGAAAATTGCAATTACATGTTTTCCCCAAAATGTTCAGCCCCACCTCCACCCTCCTCATTAACACACAAACAATTGTATTTTTTAAGAACCGCTATTTTTGGGCACAATTTTTACTCCGGTCATTCAGTCCGGACACAAATTGGAGCAGAACTGCCCCTGATTCGACAGAGCGGGGTCAAAGTCACATGAGTCATTATTTTTTTCCCTGTCATTCAATACCACCTCAACAGCAAACACCTGAATGGGGCTATAACTAAACAATCATTACATGTGTCATGATCCACCATACACTGAAAATTCCAGAGAGAAACAGAGTCTATGGGAGTAGTTAAAGGCTGTTGGAAATAACTTTTCTGCTTGGTTTGCTCTTGCTCGTCTCGATGGCTTTTCAGGCTGAAAATGACGGCATTCAGGGAACTGATGACTCTTATTCAGACAGCAAAATAAAGTCATGTATATTTCATGTGCTTTTGGGGGATTGTAATATACAGAAACGTATCGGTTGATTGGCATCTACATCCGGACACACTCAAACAAAACAGGGCCGTTTGGATGACTAGTTCTAAATGTTCTAATGTTGGAACGACACTATTATTCTAATGAATTAAGCCACAGGCTGTGAATTTCTTGTGCTTAACTTTCCCTCTCTTTACTCGAGCAGCCAGAAGAATGGAGCAGGTTCATGTATTAAACTTTACCAACACTTCCTATGAGTCCTGTATTCATAAGGTTTTATAAGGCAATAACATTTGGCATAATTGCTCTTACATAGTTATATTTACATGTTCAACACTTCATAAAGTCAAGCTCCATAAGGCATTATAAGGTATTATATAAACTACACATACTGTCTTTTTATACCCGGTATAACTGTCCTAAAGCAGTAACACAAGACTATATGGCATCATAAATTCAGGTTCTATATGCTCATCAACAGATAAAATATATGCTATAGCTCCGTAAAGTGATACATGTTTCAGAAACGGCATTCAGTTCTAACAGGTCTAAGTTATGACTTTGTATAATTTACTCTAAAGCCTTCAGTACTGCACATGCCTTATAAATGCATCGTATAATGGGTTATGAAACCTGATATTATAAAGTAATTCATTTCTGTAGCTTGTGCCAGGCATTGATAATTATAATCAATGCCATATTCTGACTTGCATAAAGACTTACATAAATCATTTGTATGATAAAGTAAATACAGGGCTCATATGAAGTGTTACTAAATCCTCCAGGGCCTGGATCAAAGAAATCTAGAATAAGTTAGTGCTCAGTTAAACATTTCTACACTTTAACAGCTAAGAAATGTAAGGTTTGTGAGAATGTGGTGCGAGAAACTACTGCCATGAGGAATTTTTCAGAACTTCAAACATTCACCTTTTACACATCTGGGACATTTTTGTGCAATAAACAAGTGCGGGGACGTGCTGACATTTCCAATAATATTAAAATGGCTTGTTATTTATTACAGCAGCATCCTTTCTCCCTCACACTTTATCTCTCGAATTGTGCATAACCCTGCCACTCAAGAGCAGTGGATATTCAAAATGGATTCATATGAAAATCATCCAAAAATAAAAACCTCAGACCAAACAAAACCAAAACAAAAAACAGAATGCATCTGCTCTGGGTGAAAGTAACAACATTTTAGCATCATGTATTTCCTTCACTCGTGTACTCAGCTTTTTATGAGAGTCTTTTCAGCCTTTTCTTTCAGAGCCGGGCTCTTCGGAGGTGGCTTGTGCTGGTATTTGACGGCATTAAGGAGCAATCACGATTTATTTTTATCCGGGGAAAACGCAGAGAAAGCACTGAGGAGCACTTGGAATGTTTGCAGAGACGTACGCTCCCTTCGGTCTAATGGAGATTAAGAGTGGGCAAAAGAAACACAGTTCAGAGCCTGCTGTGTACACAGTTAAACTCACCTTCCCAACTCCAAAAGCGAACAAACAAAAGGGAGATGCACAAGTATCAAAGGACTTGCTTTTTTTGATGTTCAAGAGGACTTGTTTTTCTTAAAAAAAAAAAAAAATGACAGATATATACTTCAAGTTCCAAAGGAATGCTTACTGAGAGCATCAGAGTCCAAAACACTGTAGTTTACACTGCAAAAAGATCTCTAATTAAGTGAAATCATCTAAAATCTAGTCAATATATTTAACACTTGGTGTCTTTTTGAGACAAATTTGACCAGATTGCTTCATCCTACTCTGAGAGTGTTTTTGAAACAGACCTATTCCAGTGGCAGAAGGTTTGAGAAGATTTACAGATAGAATCACTTAATTGGCCACTGTGATTGAACACACGATATTTTCTCTGCATTTAACCCAATCCGTGCAGTGAAACACACATTTACACACGTACTAGTAAACACCAGGTGGCAGTGAGCACACATGCCCGGATGCTGCTTACTTTGAGAACAAATGCAGTTCTACAGAAATATTTAACTAATACAGGTTGATTTGCTGATTTTAAACAAACATTAGCTCATAAGGTGATTATTTATTGGTGAAATGGGCATGAGATAAAGGCTCAAATGATTATGTATTCCCTGAACTAACCAGTTTATATCCCATAAAGCAGGTCTCCCACATGGAGGTGGCCATGTTTTACAATCGTGTAGTACATCCAGGTCCCTAGGTGTCAGCGTAATGGTTGTTTCATAATGTGAAGAAGAATCAACTGCTGTTTACTGGCAATGGGAAAAGATTTCTTATGAAATCACTCAAAACAAACGATGAAACACATCCAAAAAACAACTATAAAATGGAATATCTTTACAACAATCATAAAATCACTACGATTAAATATATTGACTATATTGACTAATGATTTCACCTGCTAAAGTAGCATGTTTTGCAGTGTAGTGATAAACCTCGTGTACAAAACACAAAACGCCATAATTTCACATACATTCCAGGCACCACTTGGACACATTTACTTCAGCCGAGTTATACGACGTTGAGTCTTTAAAGTTCTAGATGTTAGTCGGCGGATCGCTTGGTTAGAACGCAGTACTGGATAACGTCTCTGAAAAGGCGAAATAAGAAGGTAACCATTACAAAGGTATTATTTCAACATGTACATTTCAAAAGAATATTTACACTCAATGATCATTATACACACCTTAGAAACACTGCTATTAGAGCCAGAGTATTTTCACTCAAGTGACATCGTCTTAAATCTGGTCAATATTCCCAACATATATCCTCACTGTAAGAATATCATGAGAATATTTAACCTGTTTCTAGAGTTGTTCATTTTGTTAGTTTTGAGTGGTTTTATCTAGAGAATGTGTCTCGTTCCATTGGCAGATCATTTGATTTAATGTTTGAAAGACGCTAAATGGCCTGCCAATGGAATAGTAATAAAAATCATGTAAAACAAGTGAAAAAAACCCTAAAAAGTCATAATGAGAAATATGATATATATATTAACTAGATTTAAGACATTTTCACTTAATAACATCACATTACGCAGTGTTGGACTTTTAAGCCTATGTACAAAAAAGGAACAAGGGATGGAAAGAGGGACAGGGACTGACAGAGACAGCTCACTCGTCCTCTTCGCGTCTTGATTTCCACCATGGAAAGTTTCCAAGGTTTTTTCTGCATAACGCCCCATGAATGTTAAAGTCTAGGCTTGGCGAGGCATTTGTGTCCTCTGCTTTGCTTTACTGGATTAGTCCGAGGTTTGGGGCGACTGGGGGAGGCTTCATCATATGAAGTACTCTTTCTGGGTGTCGTTAATTATGCTCTGGGAGTTGGGCTCAGTGTTGAAAGGCGTCTCGGGACTGTCTTCCGCTTTGGTTCCTTTGGGCTCCTGTGTGGGACATGTCTCTTTCCGTCTGTAGAGGAACCTTGCCATCACCGCCAGAGCGGCCAGGATCACGAATATCACCACAGCGATTACGCCTGTAAATATGGAACAAAATGTTCAACATTAATCACCGCTTTATGCAACTGTGGAGAAAATGCCAAATGCCAAGGAACAGCAGGACAAGCATATCTAGCAGTACATATAATACATATATATTAATACAGCTGCTCTGGGTCCAACAAATGATAGCTTGGCAAGTGAAATCCCCTTAAATCTAGTGAACATACATTTGCCAATTCAGACTACAGCATTAAATCCACCTACTCACATTTAAAGAGTGCTTCAGTGGGCTCAGTTTTTAAAATGAGGGCAGACAATTAGAACTTATTTGTTTTACATGTCAGTCTTAGAGGAAGAGTAACAAAAATCCAATTGAAAACAACAAAGTAAACAACTAGCTGTTAACTAACTTTACATTTTTTAATTACATCATTTAGATGTTATATCTTAAAATAGGTGAAATGATCTGCCAATAAATCAAACCCTTTCACTTAATTAACTAACTGAAATCAGCTAAATAATACCTAAAAATATATCTGAATCTTTACTCATACCACTCTCTTAAAATGAGTAATGTTATATATTTTAAACAAGATTTCAAATCAGTTCACCTGCCAAGATTATGCTGCAGTGCCAAAACGCCATATGTGTGCATCTTGGATATTTTATGAACCCAGTAAGATAATGTTTATAGTGTGTGGTGTAAAGCTGAAACTGTTTAGAAAGATTTTTTTATTAAAAACCATAAAACATACTCTCGCTTCAACTGATAGCATTTCTTTCCGTGATGGTGCCACTCTTCCATTGTTTGTGAAGGTGCTATGGCTGCATCATTTGTTTTGCATCCATAATCTATGCGATCAATGCAATGAGAGCCCATCTGATATCTTTAAACTCATTTTCAAGTCAGTGTGAAATAACACACCCAGGGAAGACACATTAAGCCAATCTTTTAAACATAAGGTGCTCATAATGTGGAAACTGTAGAAAATTGTATTTGCCTTTTTGGATAATAGAGTTTTATACAGTACATAAAAAGCGATAACAAAACACTGGTATATTATTGTAGTTCTTACAGTCCATATATTGAAAATAAGCTGTAAAAACTGCTTGTATTGAATTCATAGTTTCTGTAATGTCACAAAACCAAACTCATATACATGTATCTGCCAATTCAGTCTACAGTAGTTTAGCTCCACGAGTTCACACTGTTTACTGGTTTGTTCCTCAGGACTGGCAAAAAAAGTGGAGTGAGTGTGGTGAAGGAACAATGCTTTTTCCCCCTTCAACACACATGGCTGATATGCCCTTGGGCAAGGCACCTAAGTGCACAATCCCAAGTGCTCTTTAGGGGCCAATGTGGTTGCACGCTGTGTGTATTCTCACTGCCCCTACCATCTGTATGGAAATGTTTGTTTGTATATTTAAAATTTAAGTAAAGAGTGAGTTCAAATTAATAGCAGGTTATGTTTCAGGAATGTCAAATTCATTTAATTTCAGATTCCAAATAAAGCTATGTAGCACCTTGATAAAAGTCTTTGTACCTATTATCTGTCAAACCTCAGCAAACAAAGCTGAAGCCGCTAGTCATTCTTTTCTACAAAATGAACACAAAATTGAAATAACTGAATTTAAACATTAATCATTTAATTTAAGTGTAAATCAAAGTTAAAATAGCTTTATCTTATCTGATCTCACATACAAATTAAAAAATAAAAATAAATATATCAAAGTGAATGTTAAAGTACCTGGCTGTTTTTCTTATCAAGAAATATGCTTAATTAGGCTAAAGGCTAAATAATAACAACATCAAATCTAACTCCTAGTTATCTTTATCGCATTGGCTCAGCTTACAAAGCTAGCGCTCATCGTTTTCATTCATTTTCATTTTCATCTCATTAGCACTGAACTTACACTGGGTTTAAATAGATGTGCTTTTTTATCTTACTGTTGATAGCTGCTAACTGCTCTAGAAATGTACAATTTTTCCAAAATTTCTGTGAGCAAATTAGAGGTTGATCACCTTAAATTTCAGCCTGACATTTCCAAGTGATTACCAGTGAAATAACAGTGAGTTTAAAGAAATGATGGGAGCGATTTTTTCTGTCTTCCTGTTAATAGCTTAATTGCTTTGGTGCAGTTGCTTAGATTAGCGCATTAGCTGAGTGTAAACAATTCAGGCAATCAGATTCATTTAAATTCAAATTGTTTTTTTACACTTAAAAATGGTACAAAACAATCAAGTGGTACATGTACCGGCACTGAGGGGATAGCTTCATGTCTTTTTAGCCTTAGTTAATATAACTGTCCATTACTTCATTGCGGTTATAGTTTTAAAACTACACTGACTTCATACATACAATAGGCTCATTATAAATATATTCTAACTGTAAAACTTCATCTAGTTACAATGACAACTTCAGTTAACAGAGCAATAAGTCATTTTTACCACCAGAGAACAGCACAGAATATTAATGAATTCTGAATATGCATGAACAAAGTGTTATTTATTAATCTTACTTGTTTTCCATAAAGCACTCTTAATATGATTGATAGATAAATAAAAACAAAAATAAATAAATAAATAAATAAATAAATACATTAATTAATTGTTTAGTCCCTGAATGAACCAGTTTATGCTTCTTTGAGTGGGCTTCCCAGATAGGGGCAGCCATGTTTAAAATAGCACATAGTTCAGCATATAATCCCTGATGCATCCAGGTCGCTAGGTGTCAGTATAATGCCTTTTATAAAATGTGAACAAGAATCACTGGAGAAAAATGACTGATTGCTCCTTAATCTTATCATAACTAAGATATTACAGAGGCTCCCATCTCAATATATTCTAAATTCTGTCCTATCATTAGTATAAACCCCACTTGTGTCCTAACCCCGCTTCTGCTTCTAACATTAGCTGTTCTTCTGAAAAGAGAACAATATTGTTGTAATGCAACAGTGAGCAGCAGTATCTGTTCACAATAACGAGCGTAATGATGTTACATTGCTCCATATTGAAAAATGGTGGCAAAGTGATTTGTTTTTTGTTTTTTAACACAGTGGTTTCAAATATCGAGGACACTTTAGACACATCCTCCCAATTCTCTCTCATTACCTGTTTGGGTGAACGTCAATGAAAACTCAGCCAATAAAATACACTGTAAGCGATGTATAATGAGGCAACAGAGCTCAATTTGTGTCTGTTTATGGAGGAATAACAAGACTAAAACTTTGGGAAATGAAAGCTGAAAGTAGCGAGTGATGCTCTGTTAAACAACAGAGGCGCTGTCACACCCTTAACTTTTTTTCACACTTCCAGTTCGGTGCATTAAAGTTTTGTATTTACATAGGTAGCTCTCTAATGAGGTAACTTACATTTATTTTTATTATTTTGTTTTTAAGTTTTGGTACTGTTTACATTGCCTACTGCTTATCAGCAAAAATAACACTTGATTTTTGACATGGATTGGGTAGTTTATCATTTCCTATAATGAGATAAGATTCTGTAAGATAACATTTATTTAATCAATTTAAATAGGATTTTTTTTTTGCTTACAATATTCAAAATATTATCTTGAACTTGTTAAATCTTGTTCGGAATAGTATTCTTTGAAACTCCTGTAATATAGCTGCAGGCTTCTGATTTAATTTCCTATTTGAATGCATTTTAAATGCATTTTGAAAGATACAAATAAGTAGTTTCTCTTTGGTTAAAAACCTACTGAAATTAAACAAGTGCAATTCCTGGCTACTGGTGTTCCTCTGAGGATACATTAACCTTACTGTGCCTTTATAAACACAAATATATCTGGAAAAATATCTTGTTTCTGGCAGTGTAGTGACCTGATAAATATTTCAAACTCTCTCCTAGTCAAAGTGAGCTAAGTAACCGATACAATTAAACGTCTGACTCATCCATTCCATCATAAACACAAATCTCTGAGCTTAGAACCAACCTAATTTGCCTTGGATCACTTTTTCTCTTCTGTCACTGGAAGACATTTGCAAAAATATTTCTCTCCTTTGTATTCAGCTAAGCATGGTACATTTAATTATGGTGGCTAAAAGAAATGTCTAATTGAAGCGGCGGAATACATCCAGACTCAATTTAATGCCACATTACGGTGCTTCTAAAACAGGACACCATTTGAAGATAGTGGTAAAACTTCTATAATCGGCAAATAATTTCTTTAAACGTTTAATTAGTTTGGGTGTCCTTTGTGAATTCCTTTCTATTTACAGATAACTTTGGACAACTTTTCATATTCAGCCAGCATAAAAGCTGGAATTAAACAGCCATTAATTGAAGTCAGTGTGATGTCTCAGTGTTTTTATGATTACCTTTTTCTTAAAAAAAAAAAAGAAAATAAATAAATAAATAAAGGTCTCGTCTTCACAATCTTTCAGGTAGCATTAGAGAGGCTTGGTCCAAGTCTGACACCTGGAAATTGTTAAGCCTAAATGATAACGCTGTTCCTTTATGAATCATGTGCCTCGTAAGCCTTATAAGAGTGATTCATCAAAGCTTAGAATCAGCAAAGACCCACAGTTCTGGAATGAGTCCTAGAACGAGAGGTGCAGCAAAAGTATAGAGACGTACAAGTGCACCGACACTGCAGAAAACAAACAAAATCAAACAACAGTGACAGAGATGAACCAATGAAACAAGGCTGGACGCCAGCTTCCGTGGAGGCATGGTCATTTTCTCATCAAATCAAAGTGAGCAAAGTGGACTGGGATCACCGTTACCTCCAATCAAAGCTGAGTCACTGCTGATTGCATTGACTACTGGCTCGCCTGTACCTACAGTACCGAAATGATCTACAGCAGGAAGAAGAGAAGAGAAAACAGAAAACAGAGGCATCAGCATGATTCAAAACACTCATCATTCCCAGGACATGGCTCATTGAAGAGTACATCTCCAGCCCATGAGAAGGCACTAAAGCGCGAAAGTAGAAATGGAGAGAGAGAGAGAGAGAGAGGCAGAAGAAAGATTATGCAAATGAAATTCTCTCTCATGCAGATTAATAAACTGATTGGCCACATTTGAATCATTATGCTGCTAATTTAATTAGGGGATGTGGATGTATTCACCGAGCCATTGATAACGTTTTTTTTTTTTCTTTTTTGTGAAAATGAGACTTTCAGGAAGGCAAACAAGTCTATAAAAGAGATATGAAACTCACCTGTGTGTGATAAATTTTGAATAATCATAGAAGCTTCATGCATTCCTGAATTCTAGAAGATCAGTGGAAATTGTAACTTTAAAAAATTAATGAAAGATAGAAAAAGTATATATAAACAAGCTGTCCCTTACCCCAGTTACATATATATATATAGCTTTCACACATTTAGGGCACAGTGGGAGATTTTTCACAGCTGGAAATATTCTGCATGCTTTTGGCATGGGGCGGTGCCTGTGCAGTAGATACGGTGTGATCTTCCGGAACATTCTAGGCCCTATTCACACGTGTGCTGACCCGGACATTACCTTCAAGTTATAGAACGCAAGAAGGATAAAGTTCAGTTAATATCCGGGACAAATTTTACAGATGTTTGTGTTCATATTTAGAGCTCCTTCGGGTCTTGAAACAATTCTGTTATTGTAGATGTGCTAAAGACTATATTACGTCCCCAATTCTTCTCCAAGGGTGTTATTTTGATGGTTTGTTGTTTATTTTTTATAATTAATCAGTATATTTTTATATTTCTCAATAATCAACATTTGGGTTTAAAGAATTAAAGTCATTTTCTCTAATTATATTTCCTTCATGATATAAAAAGCCATTTTACTGACACCTAGTCGCCTGGATGTGTGTGGGATTATGCACTAAACCTATGTTAAACATGGCCTCCCCATGTAAAGAGTAACACACTCTTTGGAGCATAAACTGGTTCATTCAGGGACGACTAAACAATCTGTGTCTGGTTCTCATGGCAGGTTTTAGTGGGTTATAAGCTTCGGTTGCTAAAGGAGCTTACTAAAGTAGCACCAGACTTATTAGTATGGACAGTAGTCATTTCTTCAAGATGGCTGCTTGTGTTGTGTTTGTGTTTACAAATAAACAATGATTCACTATTGTATTTACATCTGGGGTGAGGGAGAGCTGTGTAAATCTGTGTATTTTTTTTGCTGAACTAAGGCAGAGGCAGTGTGGAGAATGCTTGGCTCTGTAACCAGTGTGAATTTGCCAGGCTTACCCGAGAGAGAGTGGGTGGTCTCTGCGGCATAGGGGCTGGAAGATGATGAGGATCCGCAGTTGGATTCCGTCAGCGAGCCTGTGACAACCACAGGACTGGTGTCTGGATATAGCAGCGCTGCCTTCAGAGGAGCTACGGAGTTAAACTGGACGACTGACAGGCAGCCGGTGAAGCCCAGAGAATTCAGTCGGGCTATCTCTGGATCCATCTCTTCTGATTCTTTACACAGAGACGAAGAAAGAAAGAGAAACAGCGAGAGATAGAAACAGATAATTAAATATTATTGACAGACAAATCAACAGAATACAAGACCAATTTAAGATCATCATGATATCAGCCTTCACACGGTCACTGGAGGTGGTAGATTGCAAGTTAGTCACTGAGTTGTACAATGCAATAAATGGTTTGCGCGCTGGCCAAAAGCAGACACACTTATTGTTACAATATTAGATTAATACAGTGTTGGGAGTCTTGTCCAAGGGCTCTCATTAGTGTAGTTATATACTGCTTTTTTGTCATTGCAATAAACCCATTCAGTAAACACACGTTAGTGCACTAGAGGCAGTGAACACAAACACCGGGAGCATTAGGCCCAATTGGGGGTTAGGCGGCCTTTGATATTGAGGGAGGAAACAGCATTGTTCCTTTACTCCCCTGCCCCATTTCCCTGTCAAATGAGGGGATGGAACCTATGACCTTCCAGCCCCAAGCCTGCTTTTCTGACCTTCAGGCCATAGCTGCCCCATGGAGTCTTTAATTTCATCTCTCATTGTTTTGGTTTTCTGTTACCAATCCCACAATATAAAATTACAGAGAATGACACAGGCACATAACAAAAATATAAAACCAGACACTAAAAAAATGACACAGCACTACCTGCTGCTATGTCGGGACTCCTGGAATAGACTCTTAAAACAAACAAAGCTCTGAATCATTTCTAAGTGAACTCTTTGATCTGATCTGAACCTGCTGTTAACAGTGGATTAACCATGACTCTTTCCTGACTTTATTCGTTTAGCTGTGGCTGTGCCACTGTCCTGGTTAAAACAGACACTGGATTTGTGAACAGTGAACATGGCTTGAGCAAAGCCCCAGAAACTGTGATGCAGATGAAGTGTGGAAATCAATCCAAATCCTAGAAACAATTGGCATATTATTTAAAAATATATGTTTACAAAGATTTTTTTTTCCCAGGAAGGGGGAAACTGCCTCACCAACCCCTCTGTGATTTCCACCCCCTGCCCTACAATGCTGGAACATTTCTGTGAGGATTTGACTGAATGTAGCTCTTAGTTTCGGTTCACTGACCCAGTTCCAACTGATCTCTACAATATTGAATGGTGCTCCAGACTTGCACTGTTTCACAGCCCAATGTCTGTGGGGTTTATACCCCTCAAACCAACAGTTGGCATTAGACGTTGGGACCTTAGGCTCATGTGCAGAGGCTGCACTGCTTATGCTCAGGTTTTATTCATATTCTGTAGAGATTCTACAAGCTGTAAGTTTGTGTCTGCAATGGGGACACTCTATGAACCCTGTGACACCATTATGTTGTGAACTGCCACATATTATTTTTTCCATGCCTGCTGTTAACTAATGTGGTTAAATCTGAATGCTCAATGCCAGCAGCTGGACGTCTAGCTCAGGGCTGGACTCTGTATGAGCCAGTTCTCCTGCGGTGAGTATGTGTTGCTCATTTTCACCTTCATCACATGAACTGAAATAGCTTGCATTGTGTGACTAAACAGCCTTTACCTCTGCCTATCGCCCCGGAGAGAGAGTGCAAAGCTTTTAAAACCCAACACATCGAATTTTAAAGCCATTTTGTGTGACTCTGCTTTGCTGTGTACAAATGTTTATTCTTGAAGGATTCCTTTCAGGTGCCTCCAGGCTAAAGAGAAATGTCTTTCCCCATCATGTGCCATTATCCAACTGTTATTATGTAGCTTACCAAAAATGATAGTGTAAAGAAAAAAACAAATAGAGCTTCAGATCGTGTAGCTTGATGTTATGGACTATTGGCTCTTGCTGCTTATGACTCTGAATGGAATAACCTCACCTTCAACCATGTTTTTTTTTACAGCAAAGCCAGGGAGTGGCACTTTGTTGTTCTAAAAGCACAGGATGCATGCTTCATGCTGATATCCAGGTTGTGACGGGGACATGGTCAATGTTAATGTGAAATCAGCATAAACACCTATACATCCGAAAGTATTTAGACCATCCTTTCTCTGACATCAGCTACTTTTAAGCTGCACCAAGATATACACATCACAGTATAATCTGCTTAGAATAGCATGCTCTGGACAGTTTGCCATGGAGTCTAAAGTCACCATGCCCAATGTCAAGTGAGGGCTAGAAGGGTTTTAAAGCATCTTAAAGCATGGTTCGTAGTAAATACGTAAATGAACCACTGGAAAAATGACGAAACTTCTACAGTCCATGTGGTGAAGCAAATGTGTTGTGGGGTCGGACCAAAGAGAATCTGCTTCTCTCAGAACACGTCAGAACTGCTTTTTAACAGATATTTTGGAATGTAACTTCAAAAGACCACTGTCAGTGGTCATAAACTGCACTAATAAAAGATCACATATATTAAACAGGTGGTGCAGCAGGTAGTGTCACAGTCACACAGCTCCAGGGACCTGGCGGTTGTGGCTTCAAGTCCTGCTCTGGGTGACCCTCTGTGTTCTCCCTGTGTCCGTGTGGGTGTCCTCTGGGTGCTCTGGTTTCCTCCCACTGTCCAAAAACATACACTGGTAGGTGGATTGGTGACTCAAGCAAAAGTGTCCATAGGTGTAAGTGTGTGTCGCTCTGTGAAGGACTGGCGCCCCCTCCAGGGTGTGTTTCTGGGTAGGCTCCAGACTCACACACTCACAGCTGTGGACACTTTTGAGTCACCAATCTACCTACCAACAAGCTTTTTGGGACAGTGGGAGGAAACAGGAGCACCCGGAGGAAACCCATGCCGACACTGGGAGAACACACCAAACTCCTCACAGACAGCCATGGAGTGGGGCCTGTATTATGAATGGAAAAGAGTGAATTTAATTCAGCCATAGGAACATCAGGGAGGTCAGGCGCTAATGATGAATGATTAGTTCTGGATCACAAACATCTCTTCAACTCTTCCTAATGACACTGGATGGTGCTCCATCACTCCAGAGAGATTCACTGTCCTACAGCCCAATCCTTTTGGTGTTTTATACCCCTACAGCGGGTACATAACATTAAGCATTGTGACTTAGGCTCATTTGCAGCTGAATAATGTGCCAATATTTTTTATGCTTTCATTGGAGATTTTACCAGCTGCGTTTGAATAATTGAACATCTGTACACTGCACCACAATAGGTGCGGATTAAATGGGGCTGATAAAATGTTGGACATGGTGTGTGTAAGCATGCACATCAAACTTTGATTTAAAAAATGTGAGCTTTCCTGCAGCACCCTCAGAACCCTACGTCTTGGATTTCTATTAATAAAGCAAGTAGGAGGGCTGATGTTGGATCAGACTCCTCTTTTTATAGGAAAACCGGACCTAAATCAGCTGCTACTCTGACACTTCTTTATGAATTTTGGCCCTGGGCCCCAGCCCTCACTGTTGAAATGCTTCATGCATGTTTTTGCGTTTGATTCCGTATTCATTACAGGCCAATTTGCCGGGGATGATCGATGGCAGGCTTTGCTGGGAATGACACAGAATCCGCTTTCATGCTGGCTCACTAATCCCCTCCATGACACACTATACATGGGGTTATGGGTAATTCGCTTCCGGGCTCATGCTAACAACACAGGGGAGATCTCACTAAATATTGTGGAGAGAGCCCAGCACCGCCGCCTCCCCTCAGCCGCCATTAAAATCAGATCAAGCCGGATGTGGAAATCTGCGTAATATGGTCAACTGCTCTCTGGGTAACAAGAATCGACCTAAAGAGCCAAACAAGGTTACACCCAGTCAAACAATATTGAGGGCCCCAGAGGAGCCTAGGCTTTATGAGAAAATGGCTCAGTACACTCTGCCCAAACCTGAGTGGACAGTGGAACTTATTTTTTGCACTGAGTCTGCAGTCCTACACTTTGGAGTTTTAAATCACAGTGCTGTAGATGCAGCAGCGCCTAGAGGTACAGCGATGTATTGATTTGTAGATGGAAATAGTGACAGTTTTGGTTAGATCAGATTAGGGTAGAAATATTCAAACTATAGGGTGCTCCCTCCTTGTGGGGTGCGCAGGAACTGCAAGGGGCAACACTAGAGAGTTCAGATTAACAATATATTGTTAGATGACTGTGTCATTAAACTATGTATATTTTTCATTCGTTCATTCATTGTCTGTAAGCACTTGTTCAGTTCAGGGTCACTGTGGGTCCAGAGCCTACCTGGAATCATTGGGCGCAAGGCAGGAACACACCCTGGAGGGGGCGCCAGTCCTTTACAAGGCAACACATATTCACTTGCACACTCACATCTTCGGACACTTTTGAGTCGCCAATCCACCTACCAATGTGTGTCTTTTGGACCGTGGGAGGAAACCCACACAGACACAGGGAGAACACATCAACTCCTCACAAACAGTCACCCGGAGCGGGATTCGAACCCACAACCTCCAGGTCCCTGGAGCTGTGTGACTGCGACACTACCTGCTGCGCCACCGTGCCGCCCCTTTATATATTTTTAATACTTATTTCTTTTTTAAAATACTCATTTTTTCTCAATGTAACACTTTGTAACATTGCATTATTTTATTATAATAAATAGTTGAAAAGTTTTGCATCCCACCCAGAGCAGACGCATGTGTTCATACGCGCAGAAAACAAGTGAAGCTCTTATATCCATTTACTGCTTTTTACATGTTTTTACAAAATAAAAGTCCTGGACAAATGTTATAACTGGACTTACTATATGAATACCTCTGAATTAAAATGGACTGTGTGTGCACAATTCACCTTGGAGTAACACTAAGTCTTTTTCTCTAAGTCTATTTGCAATGTAAATATGAGAAGCCTTTGTGTTTTATATGTAAATATAAAAAGCTCAGAGTATAAAAAAGCTTCACGCTGTGCATATTTTCACCACTGGTTAAATGAGATCCTCCAGCTTACTGTGTGTATTCAGAGGACCCGATGTGCTAAGCTTTGTGCCAATTTCTGGCTCGTTTCGTCTGAGTGTTATATTGCAAACTGACAACTGACTGACGAGAATAAACTTGTAAAATCTCGAAAAGGTAAAAAAATGAGGTGCTAATGTTTCTCATGCACATGTATTTGAAGTAGGGTTAAAAAGTAGTTGAGAGGACTATTCAGAAAATGATTGGAGGCATTGGAAGTATGGCTGATCACACATTCTAATCGATTTACTGACGTTTAAGGCAAGAACTAGCCTTAAATCCTCGATATCAGGATAAAAACAGTAGCCATTGTTGTGTTAGTGACACCCAAAAAAGCAGCAACTAAGAAGTGCTCCAGCTTCGTTATGAAAGCCAAGAGAGACAATGAATGACAGAAACCTTTCAGATGTGAGAAAACCATCCCTGTGGTCTCCCAGGTCAGGACTGGCCTCTAAAGTGGAGCTAGAGATGTGTCAAAGACCATTACATGCAGAATCCTACACTTGAAAAGTGTTAGAGGACTGGAAAGACACCACTACTTCCTCCCACCAGTACACTCCACCAGCAGTTTACTACCTAAAGACAAGTCTGTTCCTTTATGGAATGTGGCCTTCAGATGGATGGAGCAAATTAACTTGTTCCACTTTGATGGAAGATGCAGAAGAAGGAAAAATGTACTATTACCTGAAACAAATAGCTTTTTTGGTAATAGCTGTGATAGGGGGTGGGTACAGTAGCTTTGTAGCTGCCACTGAAACGGGATCACTTGTCTTCAGACGTGACGGCTGGTGGTAGATGGATGCTGATATCTACAGAATGGCAGCCTAATACCTTCAAAGTCTTCATTCAGAATAAGAAATGAGGAGTTCTGGAAAGTAACAGGAAAACTAGACAGTTCTTCAATGTCACAAAGACCTGAGCTAATCCTAATATTCACTGTATCTCCAAATGCTTGGGGGGGACTGTGTTCTCCAGAGTGATACAACAGTAAACACCTTTTGGATGAGATGGAGAGATGTTATCCAGAGAAAAAGCGTCCTGTGGCCAGCGACCAATGCAGGACTACAGCACGATTAACACAAACTGTGCAGCAACAGATGAGCTACTGTCTCTGACTTTTATCTACAGCAGAGTGGACAGTGAGTGGACATAGGGTTTCCACTCCAGCACCACTGCTGTGTCTGATCCACTCGTACCACCACGGGAGTGTCACTGCAGTTCTGAGAATGATCCATTACCCAAATCATAGGTGCCCTGTGGTGGTCCTGTGGTGGTCCTGACTATTGATGGACAGGGTGGAAAGGGGTTAACAAAATATCAATATATGTAGAGCAAAAACACACATGGGTAGGTGGACTGGCGACTCAAAGGTGTCCATAGGTGTGAGTGTAGGAGTGAATGTGTGGGTGTGTGTCCACCTGCAAAGGACTGACGCCCTCTTCAGGGCGTGTTCCTGCCTTACACCCAGTGATTCCGGGGAGCCTCCGGACCCACCGCCACCCTGAACTGTATAAGTGGCTATACATAATGAATCAATGATTTCCAACTTTTTGAGTCTTAGATCCTCTATCGCTAATAGAATGTACAAGGCCCTGCACATTTTAGTTCTTGCCTTGTATTGAAGCTAACAATAATCAGAAAGTGATTATATGGGTCACATTAAGCTGTTTTGGGCAAAGAATTAGCTATTTATGTGAATCACGAATATTTAATATGGTTTTATTACACCCTTTATAATGCCCAAGTATTTATACTCATTGTTAAACGCTCATACATCATTGTGTTGATTCTATTCTATTCAATAAAGCATTGAAGCTGTGCATGCGCATTATTTAGCCCACATGTGGTGCTTTTATGGCCCAGTCAGTGTGGTGGAGTGCAGTGGGCAGCAACGCTGCCTTGTATTCAGAAGATAAGGGTTTGATTCCCAATAAGGATAAGCACAATAAGTGTGTAATCACACTTGGCCTGGTTGCCTTGCCATACCTGAGCATGATCTCCCCTCCTCCAGACACCACTCTGCTGGCGGCGTTCGCATTTCTCACGTCAACAGACTGTGGCTTTTTGTTTTGAATAAAGGCTGTGCTTGAGCACAGAACAATGGAGTAAGTTCATAACTGTTATTACTTTGTGGCTTGTTTGGTGTTGTTTTGTAAGCAGTCACTCTCAGCGCTTTACAGGCAAAGGATCTAGCCATGAACTGAACACTTGGGGGCATTAAATCTACCAGGGTGGGGTGAGAGGATAGGGTAGTGGAATAATGGAGTTCTCACTTAAACATTTCTGAATTAAAAAAATACTTTGAAAAAGAAATCTGCAAAATTAGGAAGAACTAAATATAGAAATCCTGGTCAGATTTTATTCGAATTGCCCTGTCCACCTTAAATAAGGCAGGCTCACAAACGTGGCATCAGTTAAGGTGGATATGCAAACAAAAATTTGGGAAATGATCACTTTAAAATGAGGACTCTAAAGGAAATTAAAAAGAAAGTCCAAAAGAATGGAAGACTTCATCAGCTTCTTATTCGTATTTTCTTTTTACGTTCCGGCGCTTGCACCATTTAAGGTTGAACAGAAATTTTGAACAAAAATGCATAGAAATAAAAAGAGCATCTTCAAAATGTTAAGGAACCTAAGGCTGAAGAGGTGTGAGCTACATGTGCCAATATTTTGCTCCCAGATTTGAGCATATATTATGACTATGGCCTTGCAAAGGCAAATATTCATGAATGTTTCCAAATATCTCAAAGTTTTTGTATACTGTATTAAGCAAATGTGGTACAGCAGGAGACAGAGTGATCCCTTTGCCGTTATGTTCATTGGCATCACGGTTAAATTCCGTGCTCAGGCATGGTTAGCGATCACACTGCCATGTGAAGTGCTTGACTCCAGTTGAACTGTGTCCAGGCCCACCTCTGCAAGCAGGCCTTGTCAAACAAACTGATCTTTGGGGGTCAAATGTGCAGGGCACTGTATGGATGGCCTAGTGTGAATACACTAAAAGTACTTGGGCAAGACTCCAAACACTGCACTACTTTTGCATCATGATTGTAATTTTAGAATAGTAATGAAAAACTTAATAAGTGCCACAAGTGCAACACAGTCAACAGTCAGCCAGGTTTTTTAGAGTCTGTGTCACATGTCAGTGGCTTTTCATAACATCTACGAGAGATAACTGACAGTCTATAGCTTACAGAACATGGCTGAAAGTTTTCCCAGAGCTGGACAGGTCTGGATCATGAACAAGACTCACAATCTTGATAAATATATTGGATTGAGCTCATTTACACTATAAACAACTGGTTCCACTGCTCCACAGGCCAATGCTGGGAGGCTTTATACCCCTCTTGCCAAAGCTTGGCAGTGGGCATGGTGACCTAGGGCATGTGTTTTTTTGTCCTGTCCTTATCTATTCTCACTGCTTTTCTATTAACCTTATACGAGCTGTGTGTCCACACTGGCTGCCACTTACAGCGGTTGAATTCACTAATTATAAATAGTGTCTACAAAGGGTTTTGACTTGTAGTGTAGATGCTGAATTGTGCTTGGACCTGGATTCCTGGAAAGCTGCTTTGTGGCAAAGGCTAGTTTTAAAAGCACTACACAAATACTTCAGAATGTGAGTAGGAATATAAAGTTCACAGTGAGAATCCCAGGCTGATGTGTCATTCAGAAGGTTTATTCTCTGACATAAAAGGTGAAGTGTGTAGAAACTGACTGGTCTAAGTCACTGTCAGTGGAGTATACACAGAGCAATATAAAACATGGTGAGTGGCGCTCACGGTCATTTCCCATCCTTCTGAAAGCATAGAATCTTTACAACAGCAACTACAGAGAGCTTTCAAACCAGTTTGTGGATGGTCTTTACATTTGTAACTACACCAGTTGCTTCACAAATGAAGCAAATTGAGTCATTACACAAGCATTATACCATTATTTCATGAATTTGAGCCAAGTCGCTTTTCAATTTAGCATCTTGTGGGTAAGTGTTGGGTCTTGGAGTTTTGAAAGCTTGTGTGATGGCTGGTGTTCCTAGCTTTGGATGCAACCTATTTCTCTCCGTTTCAGCAAGCAACAATAATGTAAAATTATAGTATTTTGCCTTTGAAGTAAACAGACCTCTGCAAATATGGCGTCCTTAAAATATCTTATTGGCTGTGCGCTCGCTTGAATGCACAAACAAGCCCTGGAAGCTTTTGCATTTTGTGTTTTTTCCCCCAATCCCTAGACATTTTGCCTTTCTGGTATGGGTCTAAAATGCAGATAATAATACATAATGATCAATTACTGGGACATTCCATCTGCATTTCTTTGACGCCAGCACTTTTCGTCATATGCGAAAGTATAGGATACAAAGCAAGGGCTTGAAAGCACTGTACTTTCAACAATCACAGCTCTTTCTTTATTGAGCGCTCTCTAATGGCTGAACCCAGACGGGCGGTCTGCAGCTTTTAATGGTCTTACTCACCGTGCACTTTCCCAATAACCACGGCTTTGATGGCGTTGAAATCCACGTCTGACGTGAGGTTGAAGTCTTCCCTCGCGTGCTGGTCAATCTGGGAGATGCACAAAAACAGAATCAGGACCGTAAACACAGAGGATTGTCAAGTGGAAGAGGACGTTGGCGCTTTCATGTTTCAAAAACTATCAGGGGGCTGTTCTTCCGTGGCAAGTGTTTTTTAATTAAAGCCGCTCTTCAAAGTCATTTAAACACGCCATTGTACAGCGCCAAGCCTCGCCAAGCTCTGCAGGGGGAGGCTGGGAGGAAATAAAAAAAAAAAAAGTGGGAAGTGCTTGACTCTGGAAAGATTTCCGAAGCCTTGCTTACATATTTGAAATGCGATTATCAGAGAGGCTTAGACTAATTGGTATGGGTTATCTGCTGAAAACCACTCTGCCACAGACTTGTTTCAGCTCAACGGAGCAGATTGCTTATCGACTGGAGCAGTACAGTGACTAAAGCAAGTCTAACTCCTAACACACTTCCTTAAAAGATCCATTTTGGAAGCAAAGGAAAGAAGCAGTTACATTTAATTAATGTTTCTATTTCGGAGTGCAGTGTATCAGGTCGGTGTCAGGTCAGGACTCAAGACAACTTTGTTGAGTTTGTTGCATGAAACTTCAGGAACAGTCCCAGTCAAAAGTTTGGACACATTCTCCCATGTGACATTGGTGGAAGAGGGCTATTCACTCTATAGAACCGTGTACCAGCCCCTACCTCGACACAACCCAACTTAGAGTCTCAAAAACATTAAGAAGGCAAGCTGTTCTACAAATTAACTCTTGAGGAGGCCACAGCTGTTCACTGAAAACCATTCCAGATAAATGAGAGACCTCATGACGCTGATTGAGAGAATGCAGAGAGTGTGCAAAGCTGGCATCAAACAAAAGGTGGCAACTTTGAAGAATCTAACGTATAAAACATATTCTGGTTTGTTTAACACTTTTCTGTTTACTGCATAATTCCTTCAAAGTTTTAATGTCTTCCATATTCATTTACAATGTAGAAAATAATAAAGAAACAAAGAAAAAACATTGAACGGAAGACGTCCAAACTTTTGACCTGTACTGTACATTCACAATTGGTGAAAAATGGCCCAAAACAAAGGAAACCGTCCCTGAGTGGCCATGTCCAAACATTTGACTGAGACTCTAATTAAAAAGAATATTTAAGGCTGACATTGTGCAGATTGGTTAGCTGCCATTTGGAATGATTTTGCATATGGACCAATAGAAATGCACAACATGCTCAAAACTATTTCTATATTCACTTCCATTGAAATTAAAGTGTTTTTTTGTTTGCTTCTCCTGTAAAGTTACTTTATTCTTTTGACAGCAATGATGTCATCAATGGATCCAATGGTTTCTCTTTTAAATCTCTAATAAAATAACTACAAAACTAGATTTTAACAGCACTGGGTGATTTCCCCAAGTATCTGGAAGTCTTTTACATCTTCTAAAAGGCATCCTTTTTAAAATAATATATCCATTTATATGTCATTTATACAGGACTATATATGATCATTTATATATTGATTTAGTCCATTTCTACTTAGGAAAAAACACAGATATTCCACTGTCATTCTGGGGAAGGGAAAGTACTGTATCTTTTAGGTACACACCTGGACTATAAGACCCCTGCTGTACCTTTGAAGGGACATTTACACGGTCTGTGCCTTCAGCAAACAATAACAAGCCGTACATTGTTTTTCCTGACATTGTATGGCTCACATACATTTTGTATTGTGCAGGCCTCCCGATAGAACTCAGAAATTCATGGCAGGGGTCAAGCATTCACTGCAGAATTCAGGCCAGTCCAGTTTTCTTGTTGTATGCAGCACATACAACATTTATATCCACATCTCTGTAGATGAGTGCTTATGGTTTTATCCACTGAACCCTCCGATGAGCTTTAGTCTTTGTAGTGAGGGGTTTATGCCCATCACTATGCAAACCTGCTATTGTATCCCTCCGTCCCTTCAGAGTTGTGGATGGATTAATCTGGCTGGCACAGTCTGACCAGGTCCAGATCAGGAATAGACGCTATTATATATCACACTGAAAACGAGCACCACAGTTAGTGATCTTCAGCTACATTTTTCCATTGCCTTCTCATAGATCTCCAATATAATGCAACAAAATGGCACTGGACAGTTCAACATGCTTGGAGAAGAACACTAACTGCTCAGTTCTAATATGTTAGCAAACAGGCACAGCAATTTGCTGGCATTGACCTAAATGATGGGGAGTGAGATGATCGTAATTTCCACCCAGAGAGAGTGGAGTGACCTTTTCCACCAAAAGAAATGTATATCGTGAACTGGTTCCATTCAGGGTTCTAAGAACCTTGGAGCTATTCCATGAACCAGCTGCATTTCCACCAGTTTTATGGAAAACAAGAATATGTCAAGAATAAGTCATGGTTTATCCACTGTTTACAGCAAGGTGTAGACTAAAGTGATATATTATACACATATATAACACATTATATACATTTTGTCAAGTTCTGAACAGCCTTGAGTTTGTGAACTGTGAGAACTGTGGAGAAAAGGAGCCAAGGCACAATGTATGGTGCTGACCCCAGCCCCAGAAAACACACAGATGGAGCATTTTCCTGTTTTTGTATTAATATATTTATTTATATAACATGCTACCCATGACACTTCCTGCTCCACTGCACCATTTCCTGTGTTTGCGTGGATTTCCTCTGGGGTCTCTGGTTTCCACCCACAGTCCAGTGGCTACTCTAAAAACAGTCCTGGTGTGTGTGAATAAGTGTGTATGTGAATGTATGTCTGGTATGTGTGTGATTGAATGTGTGCATGCCCAGATATGGATTGGCGCTCTATCCTGGGTGAATCCCTGATGCCTGATGCAGTCCTGCTGGTCAAGAGTACGCTGTGCACTTTTGGCTGACGCTTCTTGCCAATGTGTGTGTGGATTGAGTGTTGCATGGAATGACTTTCTGAGCAGTGTTGATGGTAAAGCGTCCTTGGGTATCTGAGAAGAATCTATATAAGTGTAATGATTAAAAAAAAAAAAAAAAGATTCCCTTTATTTGAGGCTCTGAGCTCTTTCTAGATCTAATTTAGCATGACACACTTATAGACATCGTCATGCTTCCTGCTGAAGAACTTACTATTCTTTGGTTCCAGCTGGGAACAAAATATCTGGTTAGGGAAACAGTTAATGTTGGTGGAAATGCGCCAAACTCTTCTAAATTACTTTAATGGTAACAAAACAAATTCAACCTTGGCAGCCAAGGGCTAGTACAGTGTTAACTGCTTAAAAGTATCATAGAGGAAACCTGTTTGGAAGCATTTGACATATGTTTGTCTACACTTTTATTTAGGTTTATACAAGTCTGTGTGAAGTAATGATAAAAGAGTAGCAGACAGCAGACTGTTTTTCACAACTGACATTTTACTTCAGCACAAGCTTTCCAGTGCAATAAAAAGCCCTGCTGTGTTAGCGTTATAGTCAAGGTGACACCCCCTTACAACACAATGTTGACCATTCTGCCTATTGTAGCCTTGACTGAACTTGAGCGTTTAAACCATCTACTGACTTTGTGATTGTTTGCATCAAACTGCAAAGATCTTTTTTTGTCTTTGAACTTGAAGGGAGGAAAAAAGAAACCAGGAGTTTGCCGCCTGTCAAAAAAGTGGCCTTGATATCTCAATGAAGTGTGTTACATGTCCGTCTCACCTGAATGCTGAGGCTCTCGGAGACTCTCCTGATGGACACTCTGTGCAGCTGCCCGTTGGCCAGGTTCTTCGCGTTTGATCGGAAAACCTCCGCATCTCTGTTGTTCTGCAATTTGTACTTGACATCCAATTGCCCTTTAAAAAGCACAGAACATCCCTTTTCACATCAAAGGCTGGGAGCGGTGTTGTCTCGGTGGGAAAGTCACGGTAAAAGTGCCGTAGTTCTGATGTTTACGCCGCAACAGCAACATCAATATGCAATGCCAGCGACTAGTATTTCTATGGCACTACAAAGCTGGCTTTTAAGAGGATTAATACTTAATCCCCTATCAATATCACATACTAAAACAAACTCATTTTCATAATTTTTAGGGGCATTAGAACTGCATGTCCCCTTTATATTAATGCACCGAGACGAGAAATGGCAATAGTTACAAAAAAAAAAAAAAAGTCCCAGAGCTCAGTGTTCCATATTCCTTAGCAATAATAATAATAATAATAATACCTCACTATTAGGTGAGACTACAGTAAAAACCTCCGAACTAGGGCTTTAGTGCAGTCAATTGAATAATCCATCACAATCCACTGAATTTTGGAGTCCGTTTGAGAAGAAGAAGGCGAGATCTTTGAGGCTTCGGATAACTTTTCTCCAAATGAGTCTCCCACAGAAATAGCCTAGAGCGGCCTCTTTCACATCTGTGGAGTGGGTAAACACTCTGGGGGGCCCCACGCCACTGGACACATCTAATATGTGTAGGAGTTTTCAGCTGGCAGGACGGGGGGCTCTGGGGATCTACGAACTGTCAAATGAAGCTGCGAACGTTTCCCTAATTGGCCTAACAGGTATTAGTACCACGCCACTGTCGATTGCTCCGTTGCCGTGGTAAAGCTAATACATCGAGCCGTCTAAATTGACTTGGCAGAGACCGATGAGGTTCTGAGGTCGGTGTGTGCCATGTGCTGAAGATAAATCTGAGTCTACTGGCTCCAGATAGAGGGAGAGAAAATGAGAGACGTATTTCCGCAAATCATCTAAAGCTCCGCAAGTTTAATGATCTCGCTTAGACGATCAAGCTAACTAACTCAAAAGGTCACTGCCTTAATGAAGGCCCCCTGCTTTAATGGCGACTCCAAAGCAACTTCTCTGTCACTAAATATCGCCCGCGTATGATTAACGGATCACAGCTATCAGCCCGAAGTGCCCCACCAGGGGGAGAGATCACAAATTAGGGCTTTTCTGCCTCTGTTTCAAGGCACAAGGTAATTTACTCGGTGAGAACTGTGTAGCGGGAGGCAGTTGACAAGCCCTTCTCCAAGAGAGACTCAGGGACTCTGCGCTAATCCAAATGAATGTGCTTAAGCTGCAGTGAGTGAAATGAGGGGGAGATTAGTGAGGTTTCAGACCGTTTCTGTTCAGGAGGATGGCGAGGTACTCTCGGTAGTAGGAGCTGACGTAGAGCAGCAGGGCGGGAGCCTGGCTGGTGCGGAAGCTGAGCGACACGTTCTCTCCTTTCAGCGTCAGGTCAGAGTAGATGGAGGACGACTGGGAGCTGGCATTCCTGTTCAGCTCGTATGGCTCTTTGAAGGTATAGGACACAGAGGTCCCAGGTCTGAAATATGCAGAGACGTCTGGGAAAGAGGAGGAGATCTGAGTTACATGAGGGAAGGCTTTAGATATTAATGGATTTGTCAGGTTCAGAAGGTCACAGCAAGAATATATATAGTATATATAGTGAATGATATTAATGCAAACCTTCTCGTGCTTAACAGTCATTATATGGTAACTTTTTTTTATTTATTTAAAAAAAAGTTTAAAAATAATCTGGAGAATTTGCCCTCATGTTTGTTTCTGTTCAGAATCTCAGCATCTTTTAAGGTGGAATGGTATGTTTGAATAAGAAACTGACTGTGTACGTGGTTGAAGTTTAACTTGTTTGGAAGTTTTTAATCACTGTATGTATTACAACCGAACTCAAGCTGTTTAGTTATGTAGCACTTTCCGTCTATGCTTAGTTTCATGCGATTTGTGGTCTCCTGAATTTGGATTCAGTTCCACCTTAAGTAATTTGTAAACATAAAAATAAGCCACCTGCAGAGCATAAATAGAGCAACGTCATCAACCTGCTTCATGCTTTTCAAACTTTGGAGATCTCTCCACGGTCCAAACATTTCCAGATGCCATTTCCCAGCGCGTGTACGTCTGAGACATTTCAAACCCTGTACCAAGCCAGGGCTGTGTACTAACACCAGAGCTTTTTCCAGCATGCAAACAAGCCAGAGATCTAGCAAATGGTGAGCATTCTCTGAATGTTCTAAAATATTTTGGATCTAAATTACAAACTCTGCCTTTCAGTAGTTTGAAAATGGCAAGTGACAAGTTTTTCGCCACTGCATTTGTGATGAGTTCCATCATAAAAAAGCACTGCAAAATCATGTGAAACTATTTGTTCTGTTCTTGGGGATAATATTGTATCCAAAAGTATGTGTGAGCTAGCGATTTAGATATGGTTATTATATTAGCATATTAATGTCTCTCTCTTTTATTTGTTAAATAATATGACAGTTGTCATATTTAATACTATGTAACAGTTACCATAAAATCACCAAAGAGTTGGAAACATTTCAAGTTTGAGTTACAATTATATGTTACAAAAAACCTTTTTAAACATTTATCTAATCAGCAGATGCACTCAAAAAGTAACAGTCTGAGAATAAATTGTTAAGCAGCCTTTCAGTTCAAATGAGTGAGTCTACACATTCTCCTGTCAGTAGTTTTCACCATTTCAAATTGTAGCATGTTAGCATACTTTGTTGAGGTGCCCTCTAGTGGAAGTGTAGTGACACTACTTGTAATGCTAGCGCCAACACTGCACATGTTACACGAGTGTGTATAGTGCAAACTAAGTCCTCTGTCCCAGCAGAGATGTCCAGAATCTTCGCTGTGAATTCAACTCAGGAAGGTTTTGCTAATTAGCACCAAATGAGGCAGAATGCTAAATGACTCCCTGAAGGAATAGCACACTTTCGTTACAGTGTTAAGAGAAGCATCAACAGCTGTGAAAACCTGTGCTCACCTTTGTGGCAGAACGTCCCAGAGAACGGCGAGGATCCACAGTCACAATCGAAGCCGTTATGCCTTTCCACACAACGGCCCTGGTTCTGGCACAGCGCCCCGTAACTGCTGCAATGCCCCGGGCATCCCGGCCGGACCCCGGGGGTGACGGTGGCCCTCGCCTCCAGATTCAGATTCTTCCCGTTCAGCTTTAGCGAGCGGATGCACCCCAGAAAGCCCTTCTGCCTCGAGGCGGTTCCTCCTGAAAACCCAGCAGAGAAGACATGTACTTCCTTTCTCTTTCCCCAACCCCCGTCATCTTTAGTGCCCTCCTTTATTTCCCAGCTGACAACATGATGACTCGGCCTCCGCCCTCAGTTCCGCGAGAGCAAGCGCCCGGCTGTCAGCGCTACTGCGAGGATGGCAAAAGCCATTTGGAATGACAAGATGATGAAAACAAAGTTGTGGGTGGAAGATGACGCAGGAGGCAAAGCCGGCTTTTGTCAAGCCACCCGTCTCCTGTCTTCCCTCGCCGTGCCAGGCGCCTCTGAAAGTTCAGGCCTTGGCAGACGAGGATTGTTCTTGGATTCTAGACGAGCCTGTTCGAAAACAAACGATCAGCAAGCTCTTTTCTTTTGTAGCTTCATGCCAAAACTTCTGTCATTCTGCTAGCATCCCATTCAGCACCTCACTGTCCTTTGTGAGGTAATTGCTGCAGGGACAACACCGCCTTCTGAATGCTGTGATTGCGGCACTATGGATGGTGGCCAATGCAATACACGGCACAAGGCAGAGGGTGAAAGAAAAAAAAAACAACACTAAACCTTCTTTATAGCACCCTTTTACATTCTAATGACTGAATGGAGCAGAAAAAAATGTCATGAATTGAAAGCATCACTCTTTTTGCTTAAACTAATCATAGCATCTCATCTCCTGAAAAAAAGTGATGACTAGAGTAGCTGAAATCTATCATCTCAGCTTCAGATCTGTTTGGCTGAAACGTAATGAACACCCGGGAGGATTTGTGAGAGCTGCTGAGAGAAGCGTCCTGCTCATTCTGGGTTAATCAAGTCCGATAGTGGTCAATCACAAGTGCTGGCAAAACGGCTGACTTCCTGCGCCAGCACAATCTATATTCATTATGTTTGTCTTTAGCAGATGGATCAGCTCTTTGTCTGTTTTCTCACTAAAGCTGATTTAAACAGAAGGAGAGCAGTACACAGTCTTAATATTTGCCTTTAGATTAAGTGTCATCATCCAGCCTTGTTTTCTTTCCACCACAGAGAGAGTAATCTCTCGGGGAATTATAGGAATAATTAGAGCGACTGGTCCGGATTTTTATAAAATCTGTGTGTTTATACTTGTAGTTTCATCTGCTGGGTCTGGACTTTGGCAGGGAATGCATGGTTGAAATCAGCTCAGCATTCACACTGACACACTGGAAAAAAAAAACACAAAATGTAAAGAAATCGTTGGAAAACAGCAGCTGTCTTTCACTTTATGTGAAAATTTCATGATGAATGGACCAATAGAAATGCTCCAAAATGATTTGGAATATAATCTTCTTACACTGACTTCCACTGAAAGTTAAAAAACGCTTTATTTTATTTTATTCTCCTGTAAAGTTACTATTTTGTAGAAACGTATTTTTGGACAGTGATGATACGTAGAAAAAGTCACAACAGATTCGTCAGACCTTATGGCAGTTATTACTGTGGAAAACACTGTGGGTGCTCCGGTTTCCTTCCACGGTCCAAAAACACATGTTGGTAGGTGGATTGGCCATACCATAGGTGTGAGTGTCAACTTCCAGCAATGTGCAGCATCCTTAAGGATGACAGCAGGCAACAGCCAATCCACAGCAGTTTGCTCATCACACATCAGCTCTTAGGTGGTGAGGAGACTAGAGCTGGTTTTTTGAATATGAGGATGATGGAGAGGTAAGAAGTGTCCACAGTGGCAGATCCAGCCAGGACATCATGGTAACACCCCCTTCTCTTTTCAAAGAAATGCCCAGGGACCTTTATGACCTTACAACCTTGCAACATCTAAGCTTTATCTTGGAGGTCTTTTATGCGAATACTGGCCTGGCCTTAACCTACTTCTACTTCTGCTTCTGAGGACTTGCCTGTTCTGATTTTCAAGTGTTCTGGCTGCTGTTTTGAATGACCTATTCTCTTCAAATTCAATTAAATTTCATTGGATTTTCATCCTAATAAATGAAGAAAATGTCGGTATAACTTTGAGAAAATATATGTCCGTGTCAAAATTCATCCGGCGTAAAATCTGTGCCAGATCCGTGTGTGGATCACGGTTGGTGCGCTGTGGTGACCCCAGATGGGAGCAGTACATAATTACAATGTATTGATTGTAATTATGTATGTATTTACACAAGCACCAAGATTATTGAGAGGATAAATGATTTTAAATAAACACAATAATAATAATAATAATAATAATAATAATAATAATAATAAACTTAAGTGACTAAGACTTTTGACTTTGCAGAGCACTGTATGTCTTTGGATTTTCAGATACTATGTTTATTTATTTTCCTCCTCTATGTGGTTGGAATGGACTTCCATGCTAAATCCCACTGAAGGAGTGACAAAATATTTATGAAACTGTCACTTGTTCTGCCAAAGAAATGCTGCTTGACTGTACAACTACAAAGATTGTTGGTGCTGTCAGTGACAAGAATAAATGAAAAATTCATAAACGTATGAATAACTGTGAAATCACACGCCTTAAAATGTCTCCATGTTGATCTTGGACCCAAGTGGGCTGCTAGTTCACCTCGGTCAGTTTTAGTGTGTGTTAATAACTCAGATGGGTTGGTAGTCTCATGTACTGTGTGCAGATTACTTTGTGTCAATGTAACAATACAGAGGTGGGTTGAGAATTTGTAATACTTCTACTTCTACATAAGAATATAGTACTTTTGACACACCTTTCCAATGAAAAATCTCTGAGATCTGTCCCTCTTACCAACAAACAGCTGGCTGTTGAGCTGTAGGTGGATGTGTCCGTCAGTTGGGGCTTTCTGGATGGCTCCAGGGAAGTTGTCCACGCGGAGTGAGGCTTCTTTAATGTTGCGCTCTGCCTTTACACGATGCCAGCGATCGTCATTCAGAGGCTCAGGGGTCACCACTTGAACCTCTAAGGGTCCGTTCCCCACATCAAATGAAAAGACCACCTCTGTCGGAGCTAGAAAACAAAGGGAGGAGTTTGAAAAGGTGACCTACAAAAATCCTGCTGTGTTCCACAACTGTACAGTGTGTTATAAATTAGAGCTGACCGCAGTTGACCAAAAAGCCTGATTTCTGAAAAACAAGGACATCCAGTTGCTAGGAGCAAACATCCATGTGTAGAAATATGTACTGCCCAAACTGACTGACTACTGAACATTAACTGTACGTTCGTTTACATTTATGGGTCAATGACAAAAAAAATGTTTCAAAATGTACTTTTAAGATGTTATCATTTTTTTTGTATTTTCAATTCAGCAAGAATCTACTCAAGATTATTTCATAATGGTTCATGAATTGAAAGGCTGACGATAGTGGAATCTAGGGCTGGACGATATGGCCATAATTTATATCATGATATATTTCTTTGTTTTGGTTGATACAATATAATTCTGATATCGATATAAAAAGTATAAAATTCACTGAAAAACATCCAAGAACAAACAAGAAACATCACCATCAAACACAAACCTATTGGCTTTGTCAATATTAATATTTTTTAACTAAATTCAAAATGCAGTGCTCTGAACTGAAGGCAGCACCCTGTAATGAGCGTCAGTCAGTAACAGATGTAAATCATGTATATTGAAATGGCGAAAGTGTGTCAAAAAGGTATCGTTACTGAAACAATTTATATTGCAATATATATATATTGATACATAGAATATGTATGAACAGAAACATGTATGAGCTCCTGTTTTCACTTGGAGTCTTGTAGAAATTTGTGGTAAATAAGGTCATAATGTTCCAAAAAATGTAAAGGTGCTGTATAAATTTAATTATCATTCATTCATTCATCTTCTGTAACCACTTCATCCTGATCAGTTTCCGCCCAAGGCAGGAACACACCCTGGAAGGGCAGCCAGTTCATCACAGGGCAACTCACACTCATCCAGCCACACACACACACGCCGGGAGACAATTTCACACATCCAATCCACCCACCAGCATTTGTTTCTGGACAGTGGGAAGAAAAAGGAGCCCCCAGAGGAAACCCCTGCAGACACAGGGAGAACACAACCACAACTCAATCACAGAGATTGCTGCCTTCTGTTTGGGACACAGCATTTCTTAACATCATGTCAGAATAAAAGGCCTCAGTGGCGTAGTTTAATTAATCTTCATGTATGATTAAAAGCTTTGCATCAGCTGACAAACTAAGATTTGGGAGCAGGAGGTATATAGATATGTATAAAGAAAAAACTGACGCTGAAAACAGCGACCAATTAGTCGACTTCTTACTTTAGAAAATAAACCCTTCTTTACATATGCTTTTCTTCAGTGCAGGAAAACTAATGTATTCTAGTGTGTTTTTAAACTTTCAGAAGGCTGGGCAGGTCGATTTGTTTTGTGGCACTAATGAGGCGTGATTATCAAAGAAATGAGAGATCCAGAAGAGAAAACAGAATCATTTAATTTATTTATTATTGCACGTCCCGAGAGGCGGAAATGGTGGAGCGGCTTGGAAAATAACGCTGGGGAGAACATTTAGCAGTGGTTTGGTGGTGAACAGAGAGCTGTTTGTCTTTAATCTCTGCGTGTGTTTTTTAATCTGCCTCCAGTTGACAACACCCTGATGCAGGAGGTGTACAGTAGCAGATGAAAGAATCTTGACACTCATTTTTTTTTTGCTTTTTTGTCTGAAGACTGAGTTTCCTTCAATGGAATTAAGTCCAGCTGAGTGTTTACATCCGACCACCTTCAGCTTGGTTCCAAACTGAATTAAGGCCCTTCACGTCCCTGAGATAAACACAGACACTAATGTCAACAACCGCAGTGACATAAGTCCACACACTGCTCCAGAACTGAACTGGTTACTGCTCTGTGAATGGTAAACTTGTATCTATGGCAGCCTGCGGGGCAACATCATTAAACAAGCTGACGATTGATTGAATACAAGATTTCCAGCTGTGGTCAGAAACCGGCCATTAATGAAGGAAGGAAGGAATGAAGGAAGAAGTTTATTGCACATATAAACTTCTTCCCAAACACATTCAGTGATGCTGGAGTGGCCTGTCGCTGCAGAAGCGTTTCTTCCTGACAGATCTACGTCCTTTCAGACCCATACTGTTGAGTGAAAGGGTGTATACAAAGACCTCCCGGTGGCCTGCGTAAGTCACAAAAAACAAGATTTTGCTCTGCTCCAGATCTCAAGAGTAGACAATATGGCCACGATTTATATCACGGATCACGGTATATTTCTTAGTTTTGCTGAATGCAATAATTATGATATCGATATTAACAAAATTAAAGCCACAGAAAAACTACCAAGAATGTCCACAACTGATGTCTGTACCTTCAAACTACAGTCTATGAAACCTCCTTCTATAAAACCACTTGGTATTTTATAAATAAATCCACCACCTTCCCTGTAAGTAGATACAAATGGACCTCTGTTTATGTGAAAGAGCAAAGACAAGGTTAAATGGAGCAAAACAAACACAATGAATGAGGAAAAATAGCAATTCAGCTTTAAAAAATAAACCATGATAAAAAAAAAAAAGAAATAGAACAACAAAAAATGGCTTCCCAGTGCTGTGTGCCTGAGGCTGGGATGAGCAGTGGTTCATTGTCATTTAAAGGAACAGGCACTGAAATGGCCCACTCTGAACAGGAATGTATAGAAAGAATGTATTTACATCTAATCTCATCAGAAATATCGCCTGAAATGTAATAACTAGTACTAAGTCAAAGTGAAATAAAAGTCTCTGGACTCTGTAGTCAGCGAGTGTGAAGTGGTCAGAGAGTGGAAGCACTAGTAGGTGTTTCTGATAAAGAGAGTGGTGAGTGTATATTTAAAGCCACAGTAGATGCACATACTCAATAATTCATAATACTCCCTCTGCACATTTCCGAAGCAGCAATTCTGCTCATTCTCTGCATACTTTAGAGAACCCTTCCCCGGTTCAGGCTCAGGCTGACGGTCCATCTGTACGTCGCTCTCATTTTTTAATGCGCCTTAACGAAGAGAAGGGCCACCTTCTGTCATCCGCCAGCTCTCTGATGGCGAGAACAGCTCGGCAAAAATGCTGATGGTGTGTTATGACCTCCTTATTATTCATAGCACGCAGCAAGCCGAACTGGGGCTGGCACTCCGGGCCCAATGTGGCACTGCAGCAGATTGAGGAAGAGCGAGAAATAGACCGGCCCTCAAAAGTCTGGGGACACCTAAAGGTTTTTGTTGATACGGAAGGTACGTTTGGTTTCATGCAGATGAACCAGACAAGCTTCTGTAGTCTGTCTTAGCAGGATGGGGCTTTCGAGAACTGCCTCTGTTGTATCTGGTGGTCACTCATTTTTCTCTTGAATATCACTGTATCCTTGAATTGTGGTAAATAAAAAGTTGGAATCTGAAAATTGCTACGTAATGCTACTGCACTCTGAACTGATCATTAGATGTGTCACGATACTGCGTTTCATTACATTTACATATTCCAGTGTACACGGTTAAGACACATAAATAAGCAGCTGGAATAAAGGAAACCTGTTAACCCTTTAAAGCCTGACACATGAAATAATAAAACAATAAAACAGATTTTTTTGAAAATCACACATTATGTGGTCCTTGAACTAAAACTCTAAATCTTGTTACTTTATACATTTTTGGATCATATAATGTCTGAATGCATCATATTTAGGCATTTAACAATATATTTTTTCTTTAATTGGTCTGTCATGTAGTTCACTGCATCAGTTAAAACCATTTTTCAGACTTCTTTACAATTTTTTCTTAATTTTGAATGAATATCAAATGATTGTCTCTGTTCTTCAGGAAAATACTGATGAGAAACACTGCTCCAGAGGTCCTTGATCTATTAGTACTCTGTTCTTCTCTCTGACCTTTTTACATTTCATACACTGGTGGAGATAAAAACACCAAAACCACAAAAGCTCTTTTTTGTTCATCTGCACAGCCGTGTTTCCACATTTAGAGAAATTACAGTTGTTTCTGTTACTGTCTGAACCTTGGCTTGAGGTATGAGGTCATTCCACAGACCTTCCACACTCCTCTGTATCATCACCTTCTTCCTCTGAATCAATGTCATCAACCGATGACATTGAAAAGGCTTTTGGGAAGATAAAAATACATTTTTGTTTCATAACAATACTTTGTAAAATTGTCTAAATGCGTTTTGCTGCTGTAAAGAACAGATTAAATTTTCTGAATATTTATTATAATTAATGAGCATGTAACAGGTAGAATACACTACAGCTATGAAATGGAACCAAAATGCTTAGTTTTAGTACTAGTAACATCACACAAATCATACCAGGAACTGCTTAAGTTTGGCCAAAAAAGCAGTCTTTAGATTTTCTCCTGTGTTTTCATGAAGACAGCAACAATTTTGTAATCGTTTGGTAAATACATGGAAATACTTCCACTTCATTCACAGTTCAGTAGAGAACTCAGAACACTGCCCCAAAAGGATAAAAGTTTGTTTGGTTTTTCTCTTCATTAGATGATGAAAGAGCCACCTCCAAAAATCATGTATCATATCTGATAAATTTGCTTTAAAGGGTTAAGTAACGAAAGCTACAGTGCTGCTCTTCATCTTATACTCACTGAACAGGACAGATCATTTCCTTCTGTTTGTAGTGTGCTTTAAGGAGCCCTACCTACTGATCTGCACTCGGGGTAAACGGCTCAACATGAGACACCGAAAGAGGCTTTTAGCTTTTTTTAATACTCTTCTGGCCGTCTTTGAAGAAGGCTGACAAACCAAAAGCTGGGCAAGTATTCGTCTAAAACCTTTGGCCATGTAGTGTGGAAGAACACAGTGTGAGCGTTCTGCAAGTATTAGCTCAACGAAAACTTCACTAACTCTAACAGAACTCTTCTGAGAAATCTTTACACAAGCTGTTTGGATTCAGCCACATATTTTAGTTTATAAACTTAATCACTAATATATTACAGTATTGACTTATTGTACAGTATTTGGACGAAACCGCAATAACTTTTGCTGACCTCAGTTTTGCGAAGAATATATACGTCACCAATATTTTAACTGCTTCGTCTGTTCTGTTCTGTTCTCTCGTCTCTCTGTTCTGGAGCAACCGAAAACAGTTGATTTCGTTTGTTTGTTATGGTTTTCTTATGTTTTATTTAAACGTACTTTATATTCCAATTCCAATGTCTGAATATTCTTAATTATTATGTTTTTGCTAAAATATTCATTGCTCATTAAAGTGGTGCAATAGCATTTGCATTATGTATTATATTATCATTATATCAGTGACATAAAATGGCCTTAAAATGGCAATAATATTTTGCATTGCTATTATTTCTGTGCGATTTATCACCCACAAACAAACAAATAAATAAGAAAGTAAGCTAGCTATAATAACAGGCCTATGCTGTTATTGCATATAAATATAACATGGTTATTTGTTAACATGTCATTTTTGCTTTGTTGATGTGATATATAAAAATGTTATTGTCAATTATTTCATAATCTAAACATGGGCTTTTATTCTATTGACTAAAAAGATAAATATGCCATGTCGACAGGTTCTTTGAAATGCGTCTTCTGCCCCAGTTTTGTCTTTGACACAGCAATCTTGACTTCCATTTTCTCAAAAACAAGCTGAAATGTGGACTCATCGGACCGCAGGACACACTTCTACCATCTTTAGGACCAGATGAGTCTGGACTCTTTTGAGTGACAACAATTTTCAAAGTACTCCTCAGCCTAGCTGGATAAATTTAGCAAAATAGTCTGACCGTTTCTCATGCAGTGCTGTCTGAGGGCTTGAAAGCCATGCACATTCAACAGTGGTGTCTGTCCTTGACCTCCACAGACTGAGATTTCTTCGGATTTCAAAATCTTTTAAAAACGTTATGAAAAGCAGATGGTGAACGACCTAAATTCTCTGCAACCTTTCTTTGAGAAATGTTCTTTTAAAACTGTTTGACAAGTCTCTCACAACATTTGATACAAAATGGTGAGCCATAACATATCTTTGCTTGTGAAGACAGAATCATTTGTGTAAGACTCTTTTTGTATCTTTAATATTCACTTACTTGAAGTGTAATATTTTAGATCTTTTTTACTTGAATAACCTACAGACTCTTATTTTGCCGTGCCATTTTGGGAAGTGTGGGAAATTTAACCAAAAATTTTCAGTAAAACACTGAAAATCTATTGTTTATTCATTTGTCAGATCAGTAAATGTTCAAGTGAGGTACTGAGTCACAGATATTTCTATTGCATTTTACAACAAATCCAGACTTTTCCAGAAAGAGGATTTGTAACATAGTGATGATTAATAATAACTACATATAATAAATAATGATAAATAATAAAAAGGTTAACAAACAATGGTAAGCGTACATACTACTGATTAAGTGTTGAAGAGAAAATTTAAATCTACAAATCAACACTAATACACTGAACAATCACTGGGTTTTTACAGCCCTCAGTGTCACTGCTGGACTGAAAAATATCAAGCCGACAGTGTCCTCTGTCCAATGATGAAGGACTAGAGGACGACTAACACAAACGGTGCCGCAACCGATGAGCTTCTGTCTCTGAATTTACATCTACAAGGAGGACCAACGAGGTGGGTGTGTCTAACGGAGTGGACAGAGTGTTTAAAACCTTGAGCAGCACTGCTGTGTCTGATCAACTCGTACCAGCCCAACACATAAAAACACACCACAACCACGTCAGTGCCATTGCAGCACTGAGAACAATCCACCACCAAATCCTACCTGCTCTGTGGGGGTCCTGTGGGGGTCCTGACTATTGAAGAACAGGGTGAAATGGGGATAAGGAAGTGAACTACAGTCTGAGATTGTAGAACTACAAAGTGCTCCTGTATGGTCAGTGGAGCTAACAGAATGGACAGTTTTGTAGTTTTATAGGCGATACCAGATGAGTCCAAACCTTTTGACAGAGAGTGTGTGTATGTGGATGTATTCAAATGACATCCGTCTCTGTGACACCTTTACAGGAGCATTTAGAGCTGGGACGTTTACAGAGTGGTGGAGTGTAAATGGTGAATTTATTACGCAGCATTCACCTTTTGAAAGTGGACCTTTTCCGAGGGTTAGCGTCTTACACGGCCCCTCTCCCCAGACTGCTGCCTCAGTCAGAACATAATGAGAGGTTAATTGAGCTCTCTCGGTTAAAGGATTTGTCATTATAGAAGAACAAGCGTCCGGGCCCCTGTTTGAGTCCCCTCCTGCTCTCCGCTCATCCATCACGTGAACCCGTTATGTGTGAGGAATTTAATAGATCTTTTCTATGCTCTCTAATGCTACAGAATCCCAGCAGTCGTGGATTTTTACAGTCGTGGAGGCAGCGCCGAGAGACCACGATTGAACAACAAAAGAGCTGTAGATGATTATTTACACTCAAGTGGGTCTCATATCAAAACAGAAGCAAACCTCCAGCCCACAGTCCGTATCAGCAGCTGGATATACTGCAATTTCCCTTGAGAGGCGGAGGTCTGTATATTTAGGTGCTGGCTTCTCGAGATTATTTTTCGTCTCTCTCTCTCTCTCTTCAAGAGCCACGCTGCATTTTGTAAATAGGGGTGGCAAATAAGAAAAAACAAACATATGGGAGAGTGCAGACAAACAGGCATACAAACAAACGCATACTTTTTTTTGTCTTTTTGCCAGTGCCCTACTTTCGCTCAAGATTTCACACAGTTTGTTGTTCCACTGTAGTTCATCATCATGTGATGCAACTGAAAGTCCATCTTTTTTTTTCTTGCAAGATGACGGTTGAAAAGCATTTACCAAAAAACAGGTTCCTAGATGGTTCCAGGCTTGAACAACTGGGTCCAGAAATAGGCTTTGACTGATATTGAAACTTTCAATGATGGAGAAGGCATTCCCACTCACACATCACATGTACAAGAGTGTTTTCGAGGCTTTTTCACTGAATCATATGTGAATGTGTGGACACAGGCTGTAAACTGCATGTGAACAGCTTGTATAATCCCCATATAAAGGAACTGCCAACAGAATAGAACACTCAGAGTGGGGTGTGGAAAGGGGGCGTGGTATAAAGCCACCGTTCATTAAACAGCTGAACGGTAAACAGCAGCAATGTTTTCTTTACCCTTAGCAGCTTTATCTGAAGAGTTGGCACAGCTTGTTTTTGCTAGAAGTAATTGCCAGAATTAAAAGCACAGATCTGCCAATGTTTGAGGCTTTTGCTGACTGTTGTATAAAAGAAAATGAACATTCTAAGTTATGTAAAATCACCAGTAACAAGGTAGTAATAACCAGATTACAGCTCTGATATTGTCTGCAGTGCCCAGTTGATAAAGTCACCGGTTTCCAAAGGGACCCCCACACAGCCCACATTTTGCTCCAACACATAATGCATAGAGACTTTTTTTCATAAAAACTGTGGACTGTCTGGAGGCACCTGAGGACTACTTTGAGAACCACTCTACGACTAGCGGAATGCTGTTCTCTGATTTCTTTATTTGTTATTTGTTAAGAGAAAAAGCCTAGCATATTGAACCGAGACACTTTTTTTTTTTCTTTTTTAATTTTCAGGGCTTTGTAAACACATAAGACCAATTTCAAGCATGCAAACAGACTGGAGAGCAGCGAATGTTGAGAAAACAGCCTCAGAATTATATAAAAAGTGTTTTTTGATTAAAATTGTGAACTACGCCTTTAAGCAACTGGACACAAGGGCCGGTTTGTTACTGCAAATAACATCATAGAAGTGATTTGATTACAGTAGATTGATGCAGACAATGTTTTTGGTTTTAAGATGCAACTTTAAGCATTTGAATGTGTTTATACCACACCACTGTTGCAAATCTGCATTTCTAATATTGCCAATTTCTTCCAAATAAAATCGTAGTGCCCACTGCTTAGATGAAATAAACATTGCTGCTGTTTACTAGTAGAATTAAAACACAGGTGTTGCCCTCTCTTGAGGGGTTTACTCACAGTTCAGTTCGATCCTAATGAAGTCTTTTATTCCCAGGTTTTCCAGAAAGACACCGGATGAGGAAGTGGTCTTAAAGAGGAATGAGATATCAGCGCTCAGCTCGCCGTGGAATGTGGGGAAGTGGAGGTAGGATGTTTCTTTACTGAAGTAGGCTGCATTCCAAAAGTCATCTGAAGGGAGACAGAAGTTATGCAATGACAGTATAAAATAATTGTGAATATACAAACCATCAGTCATCATTAGGGGCTGGTGTTGTGGATAATTCTGGTGCCCGCTAAATGGCAGACTGGGTTTTGATTCCCAGCTCAGGCAAGGAACATCACAAAACATTAATAATGAATACGACTCTAAATACATCAGCCTATTTTGGTAAGTTGCTTCAGATTAATGAGAGCTGGCACCTGTTTATCAACATAATTCAACATTGATTCAGTGTTGACCCATGAGCTGATTCAGCAGTGATTCAGTGTTGACCCATGAGCTGAGTCAACAATGATTCAGTGTTGCCCCATAAGTTGATTCATTCGTGATTCATGTGTTGACCCCTGAGCTGATTCAACAGTGATTCAATGTTGACCCATTAGCTGATTCAACAGTGATTCAGTGTTCACCCATGAGCTGATTCAACAATGATTCCGTGTTGACCCATGAGCTGATTAACAGTGATTCCGTGTTCACCCATGAATGGATTCAACAGCAATTCAGTGTTGACCCATGGGCTGATTAACAGTGATTCCGTGTTGACCCATGAGCTGATTCAACAATGATTCAGTGTTCACCCATGAGCTGATTCAACAGTGATTCAGTGTTGACCCATGAGCTGATTCAACAGTGATTCAGTGTTGACCCATGAGCTGATTCATTAGTGATTCATGTGTTGACCCATGAGCTGATTCTGTTGAATCAGTGATTCAATGTTGACCCATTAGCTGATTCAGTAGTGATTCTGTGTTGACCCATGAACGGATTCAACAGTGATTTAGTGTTGACCCATGGGCGGATTAACAGTGATTCCGTGTTGCACCATGAGCTGATTCAACAGTGATTCAATGTTGGCCCATGGGCTGATTCAACAGTGATTCAGTGTTGACCCATGAGTTGATTCATTAGTGATTTATGTGTTCACCCATGAGCTGATTCAACAGTGATTCAATGTTGACCCATTAGCTGATTCAGTAGTGATTCTGTGTTGACCCAAGAGCTGATTCATCAGTGATTCAGTGTTGAAAACTAGCAGTAAAACTGTATTTCACACACTTATGATTAAACTTTGGGTGTGCCTCCATTAAGACCACTACTAAGCATTTGTAATCTGGATTCTTGTAATAACCTCCCTTCACTGGCCACTTTATCAGAAACTCTTACCTTGTAGCCGTGTGTTGCTTTTGAGACAGTGGCCCATGTGTTAATGCATGATTTGTGATGGTCACTCTCTATAGTCACCAACCCTGCTCGTGGTCATTGACATTCCTATAGAGTTCAGTTCCAACCCTGGTCCATCACCCTTGATTCAGCTAATGACTGTTGTCAGTCTTGGATGAGGTGGGCAAGGCTTCAATTTGAGCTGGAAATCAAAGTTGTAGGAAGGTACATCTCCAGGTTGAAGACTTGTGACAATGACAGTGTCCTTCAGTAGAGGCCACTTTCTGGCCACAAACTTGCTCTTGGGGATATATTTGGCTGGACATGTATTAACCAGTAGCCAGAGTAGAAGTACATGAAATTTTAAACAAACTGTCCACAAATATTTGGCCAGCAAATGTAGAACAAAGTAATTGTTTTTAATAAAGTGGATAGTGTATGGAGGCACAAACTATACTCGAACAGTCTACTTTTATAATATACAGATTTACAGGTTAAAACTAAAATATTTTAAAATTAATTCTTAGACTGCATTTAATGACATAAACAAAATGTGATAACATTCATCTCTGTGATGCACATTGTCACATTAGTGCACTGAGATGTATCGTCTCATGATGCTTTGTTATAGCTCTAACAGCGAGTATAAATATAAAGTATTTCTAAAAAATGACCTTTTCAATGAGTACAATTTTCCTATCAAATGCTCAGTCTTTAAAAATAGATGGGTGTGTCTTAGAGTTTCTAAGATGGATTCTTTTAATATAATGAATGATAAGAGGATTTTATACGCTGAGAGTTAAAGCCAAGTGTGGCAGGCTAAGTACTTACTGTCACCATTGCACTGTAGGGGACCCACTCTGTAGGCTGCCTCAGAGCCAGGCCGGCTGATGTCACCCACTGCTAAGAGTCTGATGGGCAAATGCTCCTTATGGGAGATGACGCCTGAGTCATTCGTCCTGTCCGAAAGAAAACCACAGCACAGTCCAGCAATTAATGCAAGTGACTTCAGCCTAACATAACAAAGCTGAGAAGTACTGACATGCCGGTGCAGAAATGTAGCGTGCTTTTAAAAAGAAAGTGACATTTTACTGATGGGGTCAGTGCCCTGAAGTCATATCATCTTTATCTCTGTTGTAAGCTTCTGAGTGGAAAACTTCTTCTGATGGACTGCTTAAAAACTCCTAGTTAAAAACAGCTCTAACGGCACCGCAGTCATTTCAGGAAACACAAGAAGATCCCACTTCCCAAAGGTTCTGTTGACCTGCTGGCATCCGTAACATTTAATATATCTCCAAACATTTACAGTCACCACTTGTAGGCAGTGAACACAGGTGTTGAATTTTAATCACACAGCTTGTGTAATCTACATAGAAAAACATGGCCAAACACTGCAGCAAACACCCATAAGCCTATAGTCACCATGCTAAATGCCAAGTGTGTGCCAGAGGGGTATACAGCCTCTAAGGACTCTCTAGATTAAAGGTCTTAAATTGTTGTAGAATGGCTGGGCGGTATGACACTATACCCAGCCAATCAGGTACATTAGCAATTACAGCTATAGTGACATACCATTGCTTTTGGTTCCAGAGAAAAGCTTTAATTGATATAGAATAGAAAATATATAGATACAGAGTTCTTCACACTCATAACATTCATGTTCTCAAATGTTTCGAGAACTGACAAAAAACACACAAAGCAACGCTCTGAAAAGTCAGTGCACGTTTGTTACCAGTCGTCCAAGTCTCCATCACAGTTACAGAAGTGCTCTGGTTCCACACAGTCCTCCTGTAGACCACAGGCACACTGCTGACTGCCCGGCACTGCCCCTCCCCAGTACGTGTGGGCTTCCCCTGACCGGCCCACCCACCAGGTGAACGGAGCCCCATCTGCAACAGAAAGCAGCATCGATAATACATCAAAACAGGCTTCTTTAATAAGACCCCCAAGAGGAGACCACCAAGCTGCTCTTGCAGTTAACCCTTTGTGGTCTGGAATTACTCCTGGTCTCTGCTGTACTTGTCTCATAGTTATCCTTTAACATTGTTAACTAATGCTCATCACAACACAACAATATTATTGAATACAATGACTGAAAAAAAAGTTTGAAGTTTGAAAAAAAGTTTGAAAGTTTAAGTATATCCCATGTGGTTGCTAGGTGACTGTGATGTCATTCCAGCTAGATGCTATGGTTTTACTATTAGCTTGCTATTGTATTCCAGGTGGTTGCTAGGTGGCTGCTATGGTATTCAAGGTAATTGTTCTACAGGTGGTTGCTCTTGCAAGATGACTTCCCAAGAGTGTTCTTCCACAAAACACAAATCCATTCTTTCCATTCATGCCACTAAGAGATCATCAGTTGGGTTGGTTTAGAGCTGAAGAGTTTGTTTCTGGAAGGGAAAATCCCACTCAAAATCATTTTTTACACATTATATTTTATCCAAATGCAGAATTACCACAAGCTCGGAGTCAGAGGTGATGGTGTACACTGTAGTTAAAGCTGTGAAAGGATTTTGAATTTGTTTTTGTAAAGGAATACATTACACATCATAACGGTGATGTTACCATGGGGATTTAAACTGTGTGGTCTGGTACACAAAAGGCATGAACTGCACAAAAGCGACAATATGTTCAATTGTTAATTAAAAAACAAACAAACAAACAAACAAACAAAAGAAAACACCTTTGTAACATTTTATGGAAGCCAATGGAAAAAATTCTATTGGTCTATTCATCATGAAGTTTTCATGTGTTCATATGATGTAGTAACCAAAGAATCCACAAAAATGTAGACAAATATTTTTTGGGGACAGTGACAATATACAAAAACAGTAGAGATGAACATCCATCCATCCATTATCTGTAACCGCTTATCCAATTTAGGGTCACGGGTGGTCCAGAGCCTACCTGGAATTATTGGGCACAAGGCGGGAATACACCCTGGAGGGGGCGCCAGTCCTTCACAGGGCAACACAGACACACACATTCACTCACACCTACGGACACTTTCGAGTCGCCAATCCACCTGCAACGTGTGTTTTTGGACTGTGGGAGGAAACCGGAGCACCCGGAGGAAACCCACGCGGACAACACACCAGCTCCTCACAGACAGTCACCCGGAGCGGGAATCAAACCCACAACCTCCAGGTCTCTGGAGCTGTGTGACTGCGACACTACCTGCTGCGCCACCGTGCCGCCCCAGAGATGAACACGTGATTGAAAAAATATCTGAAAACTGTTTGGGAAATGGGCTGAAAGTGACTGGTTGAAACCATTTGCTGTGCTTTGTGGTATATGTAGTACATTTTGACACTGAACACGTCTTGTTCATTTTTCAAATTCATTTTTGGCTTCAATTTCATTTGTAGTAAGTCAGGATTTATCCACTAGATGACTGGGTTGGTTGTGGGAAATCACTGTTCTGCTCTATAGTATTCCAGGTGGGTGCAAGGTTTTTTCATCTCCCAGTTGATTTGCAATCATTTCTATTTTTGTTTTAATGGCTATTATTAATCGTTTTTAAAAAATCAATATTTCTATTTCTAATACACTGAATGGTTACATCTGTAAAAATTAACACGTAACCCATGTAACTGTGGACAGTTGTTTCATTTTGACTTTGTACTAGTTATGGGTGAATTCTGCAGGTTTATGTGTTTCCTAGGAATATCTTCACTTTGTTTTGATGTAGCTATGAATACATTAATAGTAACAGATTTTTAGGTTTAATTATTGGTAAAAATGTGATAAGAAATAACCATCCAGGAACAGTAATGCTGCAGTCCACTGAAAACAGCAATATTCTGATCAAAGCTTTGCCAGCCATTTGCGGACGTGATTGACAATTAGAAGCGGGTTAATGCAAACACAAGCTATAAAACGGCACATCTTGACAAAACAGCCTTGGCTCGAAGACTTAAAAGCTGAGCAGTCCTGCTGTTTTTTTAAAGACACTAGGAGAGAGATTGGCATTGATCTGTCTTCCCCATCACTTGTCTGCTCACGTCCATCTATCTCCACTTGTTCGTCTAGATTTTAAGCGACCCATGCTCTCACTTGCTCGCTCACTCACTCACTCTGTCTCTACCCTTCATTTAGCATTTAGGAGCATTATTTATTTATGTTTGACATCGTTTTTTTCCTGGGCTTATCAGAGTCCTCACTAATGAGACGAATAATGGACAGTAATTTGCATCGTCTCTTGTTTATTCAGAGGGTTGTGAGAAGTGTTATAGAGAACCTCAACCTCTAACAGCCATGACTAAAACCCACACAAAACAAACAAACAATAAACAGCACTTTAGCCGTACAGTTAAATGAATAATCTGGCCTAAAGGTGACTTTTCCCTCCGCTTAATGCACTGTGACATAGAGTAATAATAATAATAATAACAATAAACATAAACAAGTCAGGAGGGTGTAAACAGCCAACAACAGAGAATCAGGTGAGTCGGTTCTGGCACCTGTTTGGTCCAGTATTGTTTGATTTTTTTGACAGCTCTGAGTTTTGAGTATTGTTTGATTTTGTGTTGGTTCTGGTTGGGTTGAGTGTTGGTAGTTTTGGTTTGGGTCAAGTGTTGGTAGTTTTTGTTTGAATTGAGTGTTGGTAGATTCGGTTTGTGTCGAGTGTTGGTAGTTATGGTTTCTGTCGAGTGTTGATATTACCGGTTTGGATTGAGTGTTGGTAGTTCAGCTTTGGTTTGGGTGTGGGTAGTTCTGGTTTGGTTTGAGTATTTGCAGCTCTGATTAGGGTTGAGTGTTGGTAGTTCTGCTTTGGTTTGGGTGTGGGTAGTTCTGGTTTGGTTTGAGTATTCGCAGTTCTGATTTGGGCTGAGTGTTGGTAGTTCTGCTTTGGTTTGGGTGTGGGTAGTTCTGGTTTGGTTTGAGTATTCGCAGTTCTGATTTGGGTTGAGTGTTGGTAGTTCTGATTTGGTTTGTGTGTGGGTAGTTCTGGATTGGTTTGTGTATTTGCAGTACTGATTTGGATTGACTGTTGGTAGTTCTGATTTGGTTTGTGTGTGGGTAGTTCTGGTTTGGTTTGAGTATTTGCAGTTCTGATTAGGGTTGAGTGTTGGTGGTTCCGGTTTGGTTTGGGTGTGGGTAGTTCTAGTTTGGTTTGAGTATTTGCAGTTCTGATTTGAATTGAGTGTTGGTAGTTCTGATTTGGTTTGTGTGTGGGTAGTTCTGGTTTGGTTTGAGTATTTGCAGTTCTGATTAGGGTTGAGTGTTGGTGGTTCTGGTTTGGTTTGGGTAGGGGTAGTTCTAGTTTGGTTTGTGTATTCACAGTTCTGATTAGGGTTGAGTGTTGATAGTACTTACTGGTTTGGTTTGAGTATTTGCAGTTCTTATTTGGGTTGAATATGGGAGTAGTTCTTGTTTGGTTTATATCTTGAAAGATCTGGTTTGAGGTAAGTGCTGTGACTTTGAAATGACCACAACCCAGAGTAAATAAACAGCACTTTAGTTGTACACTGAAATAAAAATTCTGGCCTAAAGGTGACGTTTTCCAGGCTTAATACACTGTGTCGTGGAGTAATAATAATAATTATAAATAAGTAAACGAGTCAGGGGGACATAAAGTTCCAGCAATGGCAGAAAACCAAGAAAATTACTTTGCCTTCAAAAAGTGTAATAATCCAATAACTCCCTGCTTTGAGCTGTATGAGAGCGGTGGGGTTTGTGTGTTTGTTGATGGAGGGGTGGGGAGTTGTTTTGGGTTTTTTATAATAAGTCTGACCTTTTATAGGAAGAAGAGGAGGGGGATCGATACTCTCAATAAAAAAAGGCTTACCTGGTGTGTTTAAGAGGCGTGAATTTTTGCAGTGGTAGGAGAGTTCCTGCTCGCAGTGCTCAGCTTGGCTAATTATAGCTGCGAGCTGCTGGGCGTCGGCGGAATAGTTAAAGTAGGCTAAATGCTGATTCGTCCCCGAGGACGCTTTTAATTTGGTGAGCTCCGTGTTATTGTGCTGGATCACCATCCACGCTTTATCTGTTGGGAGAGAGGAATTTTGTTGAGAGAGCGAGAGTGTGAGAAAGTGTGAGAGAGAGAGAGAGAGAGAGAGAGAGAGAGAGAGAGAGACAGAGGGGAATCATTAGACATAATTATGCAAATGATAACGAGGCCAGAACGAGGCAGGGGAGAGAGGAGATGAGAGGTTTCCGATAAAAGTGGCTGCCCAGGGTGCCCCAGGGGCCGGGACACCGCAAAGCGACCTTTATTTCTGACAAGACACTGAAGACAACATCATTTCCTGAATTATGCCACTCTATAGTGTGTTATAGAGGGGGACGGGGGCATTGTTTAGGGTGGCGTTATCTCTGCTTCATTTGATTATTGCTTTTTTCTCTGTTGTGTTTCATCTTTTCTTCCTAAAACAATAGTTTGTGAGAGAACCTATTATTCATTTTCACTGTGTGTAAATCAACTGTGGTATTAATTAATCTATTATTAGTTATTAGAAAAAATGTATTAATCTCCCGAAATAAGAACTGAATTTAATTAAGCACATATACTTGTTGCTTATTATTCATTGAGATCTCTCCGCCAGTGACTCTGGGCACCTCTCCGGCATGCGTTTGTGCAATTAGGAGGTTGGAGGAGTGGAACAATGTGGTGCTCTGTAGCTGTTAATTGTCTTGTCTTGTTAACCAGCCTCACTAGCAAATGATAACAAGCAAATGTCTGGCCTTGAAAGTGTGTCAAGCTTAGGACAACTCATTCTATGCCAGAAAGCAGGTGTCCAAGCAGATCATAGCAAGTCAAAATAAATATGCTCTTCCCATACTGCATAATAAATACGCATATACACCGAATGATAACTGGGTAAGGAACACCTACAGAAGCATTTTGTGGTTTTACAATTACAGACTGCAGTCCACCTGTTTCTCTGCATACTTTATCTCCATTTCACCCTGCTTTTCAATGTTCAGGACTCCCACTGAATCACCACAGAGCAGGTATGATGTGAGTGGTGGATCATTCCCAGAGCTGAAGTGACACTGATGTGGTGGTCTGTGTTGCAGTGGTACGAATGGATCAGACACAGCAGTGCTTCTGTGCCCACTCACTTTGCTCCATTAGTCCGCCATATAGATGTACATTTAGAGACAGTAGCTCATCTGTTGTTGCACAGTTTGTGTTGGTTTGTCCTCTAGTTCTTCATCGGTGGACAAAGACACCTGGCTGGTGGTTTTGGTTTGATGGACTATTCTCAGTCCAGCAGTGACACTGAGGGTTTGACAAACTATGGCAGCCCTAATAATAGTTCTACAATTATGTTTTTAATTATATTTGTGTAACAATGTTCTGTTGTCATTTTATGGTAGCAGTTGCATAGTATTAAACTTGACAATTGTCATTTTACCAAAAAAAACTAAATAAATTTGTAGTTTAAAAATGGCGAGGGAAAATAATTTGTTTGTCACTGCATGGGTTATTCCATTAAGGAAAAAGTGCGGCAAAAGCATGTGCATCAATTTGTTCTGTTCTTGGGGAAAAAATATTGTATCCAAAAGTATGAGTTTTTGTTCAGATGATTTAACCCTGAGGAGTTGCTAAGGTTCGAATGATCTCATCTTGTGAGTGGTTCACCCCCAAGATTGCCACCAATTTCATTCAAAAGCACAACCTTTGAGTTTTAAGTTTGTTTTGGTTGGACACAGAGATATCATAATTTAAATGTGATTTAAAAACAGCACAAAGGAGAGAAACTACTGAAAAAAAAGATGCAAAATACATCATGGTAAACATGGTTAAATGTGGCATAAAAAGGCAAAACCAAAAGTATACAAAAATGGCCAAAAAACCTTCTAAAATGTACAGATGGTGATTTTTAGGTGTTTTGTGAACGTAGCGTATTCATTTTAATTGTTTAATTTTTTATTTTAAATGTTTAATATTATGCCAGTTACCATCAAATTATACAAGACTGGAGAACATTAGAACGTTTTATATAAATGTATGTATCATATAATTGTAAGTTAAACCAAAATTGTAAAACATTTTTACACCTAATTATAATCTCTGCATGCTTCTCCTCACTCCATCACACCCACTTCAGTTTTGAAAAACATTGCTTTGAGCTCATTAGTTGCATCAGGTGTGTTGAGAACACAGGAACTCTAAAATGAGCAGGACCGTGGTCCACCAGGACCAGGATTGAGAAGCACTGTTTTAAACCAATCATATCTGACAATAACCTTTTTCACAATGTATTTGACCTCTTGTAATTTCATTGTTTGGTGGAGGTGCTCTGGTTTTCTAAGGGGACTCTCCAAGGCTAGTTATTTTACCTGTAAAGAAACTACTTTATTTTGGAGGAAGGGTTATTACTCTGTGGTTCCTCTGGCTTATGGGATTTTCTGAGATGTTGCAAACCACACAACCCAAGCCATATTTGGCATCCGAAGTTTGATTCTTGAGTTTGCAGTCAAGCTAAGGGTCTAATATGTAATTTAATAACAAGTAATGGACATTTTGAACACATCATCACCTCCAGTAGCAGTAGAAGTGTTCTCTGAAGAGAACTCTTCCTAATATCTCATCAGAACCTGACTTTACAAACCCACTCATGGCTGGATGTCATTAAATCTTTATCCCACTTTCCATCTTCTACACTTCTTCCCAGAAGATTAGAGAACAGGTCAAAACTTTATTAATGCCATTCAGTTCAGAAGAAATGTTAAACTGAGGATATCTTGGTGAACCACTAGTCTGCTTTCACTAATGCAGAGACCCTGAACAACTCTGAAACTGGAGACAAACCCGGTGAGGGAAACTGCAGCCAGGACGAACAGGACAAGACAGAGCCTACCAACTGATCAAACCCAGTTCATATGCCACCTCTGGTGAACTGATGGTTGTCTCTTGAAAGCTATGCAGGGTGGGAGGCACTCCCTCGCTCAAGGGCAAGGCCTCCCTGTTTCTCCAGGTTGGAATTCTGCCAGTTTCAGAGTTCCTAAAGGTCCTCTGAGCTGGATTTGTGGTAGTGTAAGCAATCCAGTGGTCTGCCGGAAACAGACAAGTTTTTAGTGTTTATAATGTGAGTTTTCTACAAGTACCCGAAGCTGGTAATAAAAAGAAGCTAATGCTATACTCACTGCGTTGCCAAATGAAAATTATGCAACACAGCTGTCAATACATTCTGGTGTCTTACTGCAAATGCACAATGTTTTTCTTCTCATAAATCAATGTTGCTACATAACCTTTGTGTTAAAGTGGACATATACTACCCCTTTTTCAGAAGGTAACACAGTTCACTGGGGTCTTAATAAAACATCAGTGACTTGCTTTGTTCAAAAATTGTTCAAAAGGTTCAAGCACCAGAACGCCATTTTTCCCCTGCTCTGTTCAGAATGCCTGGTATCAGCACCTGTGTCTATGAGCCACTGATCACTGGATTTCAGTCATTAGCTTTGTTTTTTATTTCTTCCGTGTTCTCGTTTTGCACTGTTTTCGCTCAGTACTCTTATTCCTTAGTGCTTGTTATGTTTGTTTTGCTCCATTTCACCCCTCACATGAACATAGATCCTGCTCTGTGATGCTGTCTTATTTTGGCGTATTTTAATAGTAAAATACAGTAAAGTTTTACAGTATTAATATTTAATATTGTGTTCACCTTAAGCAAATGAGTTGCAGCAAAAAGTGTCCATGAAGAAAATATTCAGAGGGCCTAAAACATTCCTACTGACACCTCCTGCTGTAGTTCAAACCTAAGTAGCGTATATATTTTTTTTACATTTTGTTTTATCAAACTGTACCCCAACTAATTTAACTGTGGCTCAATCCCACCCCGCAGCTTGGACCTTGACTGCTTTAACGGGTAGTTTGTGCCGGATGTCTGCACTTCATTGTGATTGACAAATCTCTCTGGCCAATCAGCGCACTACAAGATTTATCCATCTTTTCTAATCGACAAGTGAACAGGGACTAAAAAACATACCCAGTTCCAGGTACCAAACTTACCTAATGGAAAAGCTGATTAGAGCTGAGATCAGTAGAAGCATGTGCCATGCAGTGGAAATGCGCCATCTGAGACATGTATGTTTTGAATCAACACTAAATACTTTCAAAAGTTCAACACGCTTGGAGGAGAACCCTGTGTGTCAATAATGCTATAATGAACTTACAGAGTGAGGCCAATTACGCCCTCTCAGCCTCTCAGCCACAGACGTCTATGCAGGTCTTTAAGAATGGCAGATGACACTGCCAAAAGGGAAGCTGATGCAAGCTGCAGTAATAATAAAGTTTCAAACACTGGTACCACCTTCCAGTGAATCATATAAAATTTACCTGACATGTTGCAGTAGATTAGCTGGGGCTTGATAGGGCCGCTCCCATCCACATCTACGTGGTAGTACCCTGAGGTGTTCCCAAGGTGCTTGTAGGCTTCACACGACGGCTCGTAGATGGCTTGGAAGAAGATAGAAAAAGAAAAACAACAACAGTTAGGTCTAAGCATATGTCAAATGAATGGACACACAAAAAATATATGTTTCCTTTACTAAAAAAATGTAAATAAATAAAATAAAAAATAGTGCCTGATGGTGTAACAGTATGAAAATGTACATTGCAGTAGGGATAATGAAGTGTGACAATCCTCATTAGACAGTCTTCTTTTTATAGAGCCTAGACATAACGACTCGATAGGCGTCAGCCTCCAAACCGTATGGATCAGATCTGGTGTCTCTGCTTACACAGCATTAAGTTTTCATGCCTGCGAAGTGTGAAAACGTGGGCCTGGCACCTACAGGGTCAGCCCCAAACACTGCTTCTACGTTCACACCATTCAGCAACTGGGATTAACTGTTGACAAGTCGTGCTGGAGAATTCCTTCAGCGCTTGGCTACACTTTGCTGTTGATCTTAGATTCAAACTCGGCATGACTCCGATCAATGCTACACTACATGACCTTAACAGCTCTTCTCTCACTCCATGCTGGGGATCACAGGTCTGAACTAAAATTCGGCATTAGAGGTCTTCAAATCCAGACCTTTGATCCAGGTTCCAGGCCAGGATTTTACAATTGCCAGCCAGTATGACTATAAACCCTAACCAGGTACATGAGCATCTGCAACTATTATGTCATACCAGACTCTGCAAAACATGTATATGAGGTCAAGTTCTGTACAGTGTCGTTTTTTATGCTATTTAGAAACATAATACTCACACATCTATGCAAATAGGAACATATATACAAATGTAACACATGTCAAAAATAAATAAATAAATAATAATAGTAATAAAAAATCCAAACAAAAACATTAAAACAAGGTTATAAATTATATTTTCTTTGATGACATGAAATAAGTATTTGATCCTCAAGTAAACTGTGACTTATTACTTGGTGGAGAAACCATTGTTGGCAAGCACAGAGGTCAGACGTTCCTTGTAGGTGGTCACCAGGTTTGCGCACATCTCAGAGGGTTTTACAGAAACTCTCCAAATCCTGAAGGTTTTGAGGCTGTCGTTTGAAAACTCGAAGCTTGAGCTCCCTCCACCGACTTTCTATGGGATTATGGTCCGTAGACTGGCTACGCCACTCCAGGATCTTAAGGTGCTTCTTCTTAAGCCACTCCTTTGTTGCCGTATGTTTTGGGTCATTGTCAAGCTGAAAGACACATCCATGACCCATCTTTGGTGTTCTGGCTGAGGCCAGGAGGTGTTCATTCAAGATTCTATGATACGTGGCCCTGTTCATCTTAGCAGAGAAGCAACTGCAAACCAGAATGTTTCCACCTCCATGTTTGGGGACGGTGTTCTGGGAACTCATATCCAACATGTCTTTGCCTCCAAGCACGACGAGACGAGTTGAGGCCAAAGATCTCAACTTTAGTCTCATCTGACCACATCCCATTGTCCCAAGCCTTCTCTGAATCATTCAGGTGTTCACTGGCTAACTTTAGATGAGCCTGTACAAGAGCCTTCTTGAGCAGAGGGACTTTGTGGGCACTGCACTAACTCAATCCATTAAGGGGAAGTGTGTTACTAACGGTTTTCTTTGTGACTGTGCTCCCAGCTCCCTTGAGATCATTAACAAGCTCCTCCGGTGTACCACTGAGCAGACACTTCACTTTCTCAGAATCATCCTTACCCCACGAGGTGAGATCTTGCATGGAGTGAGGGTGATTGACTCATATATTGCATATCTTCCATTTTCAAATTATCACACCAACAGTGGCCTCTTTCTCACCAAGCTTCTTGTTGATGGTCTTGTAGCCCATTCCATCCTTGTGCAGGTCTACAATATTGTCCCTGACATCATTTGACAGCTATTTGGTCTTGCCGATAGTGGTCAGAGGTTTGAATGGAAGAGACGGATTCTGTGACAGGTGTTTTTTATACACATAACAGGGTGCGAATAAAGACTTTCTTAAAGGGACAGGACTAATTTACATGCCTGATGGGCACATAACTGCTCTGTGGGTTCAGACTTCTTGCCGGTTGGTAGGGGATCAAATACTGATTTGACGTAACCAAATACAAATTAATTTATATCCTTTATTTAGTGATTTTTTTGGTCATTTTTTGTTGATATTCTGTCTTTCTCTGTTAAAATAAATATACCATAAAATGATAGCCTGTTATGTATTTGTAAGTGGGTAAAACTACAAAATCAATAGGGAATCAAATAATTATTTTCCCCACTGTATAAATATATAAAAAAGTAATCGCCTGTCAGTCTTTGCTGGTATAGAACTTGAATTGCATCTGATTCTTAATTCATAGGATTTAATATGATGTCTGTCCACCCTTTACAGCTTCAACCTTTGTGGGAAGGCTGTCCACAAGGTTTAGGAGTGTGTTTATGGGAATCTTTTACCACTCTTCCAACCGTGCATCTGTGAGGTCAGGCACTGAGGTTGGACGAGAAGGCCTGGCTCACAATTTCCAGTCTCCTCTCTAATTCATCCCAAAGGTGTTCTATCAGGTCGAGGTCAGCTCTCAGTGCAGGCCAGTCAAGTTCTTCCACAACAAACCCAGACATCCATGTCTTTATGGACCTTGCTTTGTGCACTGGTGCACAGTCATATTGGAACAGGGACAGTTCCCACAAACACGGGAGCATGAAGTGTGCAAATATTTCTGATGTCTATGCCCACAGAATAAACGCATAAGGAGATATCACTGCATACAGCTGCATACCTTCATCTTTTGCATGCCTCTCTTCTTTGATCTTTCAAATTATCAAAGTGATCATTTTCAACTCAACATCAAGGTGAAACGAGGTGGGGTTGATCACTTTGATCACTGACCACTTCATTACAAACCTGCCCTATCACATCCACACTCTTGTCACACAACTAGAACACTGCCTTTCCATTCACTGGCCACATTATTAGAAACACTCTTTTCACTGGTCATATTTCTAAAATCAGCTCCTTGAACTTGGACAAGAACTGTGTATCTCAGAATTGGGTGACTTATGTGGAATGCAGGAGTGATAACTGTGATCCAACATCAGTATCTGACCTCACTCACTCTGATCAGATCCTCACAGCAGTGTTCCAGTGTTCCAGAAAAGTAGAGGCTGTTATTTCAGCAACCGGGATAACAGCTATGTGTTAATATGCTCCGCTGCAGATGAAAACTACTAGATGAACCATAGTCCACGCACTTAATGGCCATATAGGCTACAGTCTCATGTATCAACTGAGATCTGCTGTTTAAGTCCTTAATGCTGTGAATCAAATAAAGTGGCCTTAATTATAACCATCTGCACCGAATTCTTGGCAGTGAATTGAAGATAGAATAGAACAGAGAATGTTAATTATGATTAAGGTGTGTGTGTGTGTGTGTGTGTGTGTGTGTGTAATCAGAGAAAAAAAAAACCTCTCCGGTGAATATAGTAATTGAATGCTATATGAAATCTGTCTCATTTGGTATGCACGACTCAGAAGCATATCTCCAGACCGATTTTGATTATTATCACTAATAAGGCTCCATGACAAACCTGGTCGTGAGCCCAGAATCGCAATTAAACTCCAGAATGATCCATTAAAAGGATAATATGCCAGGACTGTGTACTCACACTGTTCTTGAACATGTTCTACACTTTGGCAGAGTCGTTGGGAACCAAAACATCCTCGGCGTTAGTGGCAAAGAGAAAACTAATTAGAAAATTGGGATAGGTCTCAGTACTCCAGCCCAGTAGAGGGTGAAAGAGAGTCTGCCCCCCTCCAATTACACTGCCAAACCACTAGGGCTGAATCACAAATATCTTCCTCAATCCTGTGTAGTGCACAATGTAGTGGTGTAGTAGTATTACTTAGAAGTGGACAATTTACGGGGTAAGCTGCTAATTGGAACAGAGTTTACTTGTGGTGCCAGGAAGAAAAAAAAATACAGCACCGGCACTTGGAGTGGTTCCCCAATTCTTGTAACAAATTTTTATTTTTTTCTCCGGGGGCTTCTGTATTTTTCCCTATACCCATCATTTTACTCATTTCATGGCTTTCAAACCAATGTCTGAGGATATCTCTAGCCATGAATTTGATGCTGTCTGCAGACTCCATGCTCATCCAACTGGGAACCAATCAAAGTCGATGAGGTCTGCGCTGCTGAGACATGTAGCTACATATCTAGGGAGGTGTGCATCTGGCTACAGCGTAGGGTTCAGCGTTAGTTTGGCATCTATGTGAGACCTACATGCTGCTTACACCATAGGTTTGATGCTAAAGCATAAATAGGCCTTAAAAGTTATTGGGCCAACAAGGTGTTCAAGGGCAAAAGTGTGACTAAGGAAACAGAGCTAAAGTCTCATAGCAGTTAACAGTGTAAAAAACATGAGTCAGATAAGCACCTCCTCTGGGGAAAAATGTCAGCAATATGAATGTACTAATGAAGAGAGAAAAGGCAGTGACACAAAGCAACGAGTTGATGGTAGAAAACAAATCAAGAAAGAAAAGAGGAATGTCAAGGCTCTTGATTTGCAGACAAACAGCCTTTTACAGCAGTACAACGGCAAACAAAACACTAACGTGGGTCTGGGGACCATGAGTCATGAGTCATTATCTGGGTCTCCATTCAGATGTCTTACCAATTTCCGAAATGTGGGCAAGCGAAAATGTTTTGTTATTCATTTATTGAGTCTACACGGAGACATTCTGCTGCCTAACTATGCTAAATCTGGCAGCAGAACACGATCGGCAGAGCTGGTATGCCTGAGGTAGCGGTGGGCTAAGTAACTCTCCTGTGGGTACAACAAGGTCAAGCCTGAGATTTGAACACACAACCTTCTGGTGGGGCTCAGCACTCCTAGCCCAAGGACATCAGTCATATGGAATCAGTGCTGTAATTAAGTAATGGTTTGCATGAACCCCAGCTATGGTCTGAAGGTTAGACAAGTGGGCTTGCTACTGGAGGGCTGCTGGTTCAATCCCCTCAGTTGGCAGCAAATGTGGGTGGGAGGAGTTAAGAAAGAATGCTCCTGCCTCAACCTTCAACTAATCCCCAGTTACTGCCCAGTGCTGGGATTGCAGGCCAGCTGATGTGGGTATGAAACAAGTATCTTGCTCGCAAGGTATCAAACCTTCAGAAGGTTACCTCCACCTGCCACCAACCACTTTGATAGAAGCAACTACCTTTCGGGGGATGATTTTTGCTCAGATTTGAGTCATTCCTAGTGTCACACAATAGCTTGTACATGATGTCATGTCACATGATGCATGATAACTGGGAGGGGGAAGGCAGCACAAGCTTCTCCCTTTACAATTTCTTCCCCAGTGTCACTGGACAGCTCCACAATTGGAGGAGAATACTAGCTACTTCTGTTATGACTAGCAATGTCCCTGTGCTGTGATTTAACGTGGCTCAACACTGCGATATGCAATTTTACCACACCAAGTTACTTAATTTATCCTGATGCCGAACTGGCCTGAACTGTTTGTTTTGAGGCTGTTCCATGACTTGGTTCTGGTGGAGGCAGTTGGGCTTCTACAGTTGGACGATATCTAGAAGAAATCTCAAATTTGATGTATTTCCCTGTTGCACAGCGACCTTATTGCATCATCTGAATTGGCTGGCTCTCCCTTTTCATTTGGTTAAAACCTGAAATGCTCCCAAATGGGCAAAGTTGCATTTGGTTTTGTGGCTAGGTTTGCTGTCATTGTTTCGATTCAATAAAACAAGACTGACACTCTTTCAGCAGCAGAAGGTCAGGTGTCAACAGTTGGGAAAAGTCAACAGTTTTTTTTTTAAATTATTGATGTTTTTAAACAAATTTACTTAACATCCATTACACCCGCACTGTAGTTTAAAACAAGAAAGACTTTGCAAAAAGGGATCACACGTATACATTGTGATGGTGTTGGCTACTTGCCATTCCCTGCGGTTGGGTGCTCAATTTTGCGATCGTACTATATTGCGGATATTGTGACAGCCCTAATTATGACAACTAATAGATTACCAGGTAGAGGTTTGCGTGGTCTTGATTTGTAATACTTGTACATGCCTGTCCTCAACCACACTTTAGGTCTGGCCAAATACCAAGTGAGCAGTCTACATAGAGAGCATTTTACATCATAAAGTGCATGCTCCTGACACGTAGGCTGTCCCAATTCTTAGATACCTCATTATGCTGCCTACTTATGTACCTTTATCTGGCCGAATCAAACCATTTATCGATTCCCATGATGCAACGCAAGCACAACTCCCATCTTTTTTGCTTTTCTTCCAGAGCAAAAATAATTAAAATTGTGATTAAAAATGGGAACTACAATCCATTGCACAGATCATATGGGACTGCCTGACAGACCCGCCTTGTGCAGACCACAACTATCAGGTTAGCTAGCATTGTCCTGAGTGAAGGAGAGAGCTGGAAAGCTGTCCTAACCACCCCAGAACCTATGCTTTCTTGGACTCGTGGGCTTGAACAGCTAATACATTACCAGGGATCAAACTTGTGATCTCAGGTTAACCTTATATTTGCACTCATTTGCTAATTTTTTATTACAAACACGATTTCTACTTGACTGGCCATTAGCACTGACTGGTCATTTTAATAGAAACATCTGGCTCATATTTACACTCACCCACCTCTGTATTAGATGCACACGACTTTAAGCAAAACAATGTCTTTTACGACCAGACTGGATCAGATTTCCCATGGTGAAAGACGTCGCCCACTGGTGGTCAAGAATAACGACATAGAACACCAATCATAAATGTTTACAGGATTAATGAGCCATCCACCTGGAGATGATTCCCGAGCTCAATTTTGGAGCGTGCATATGTTGACTAATGACTGGTTGACTCTGTACAGAGTCGCCACCTGTTCGAGGCATCATACAAGTCGAGCCGGTGAGACACTGTCAACTATCTATAAATCATCTATAAATCAACCCACTGAAGCACAATCCACAGTGTCTTTTTCAATTTCGTTCAAACACGTCCCATTTAAACTGGACTGAAATGCTGCAGTGTGGGGCAGGACCTCATTACTGAGCAGCATTAATAATGGAAAGGGAGATGTAATTACTGAGACATGTAGAATGCGAGTGCTGAAGAACAGGACCTGGCTTTGTCTTGGATAATTAAAATCTGGGATAAAAATTAGGCTAAAGTGTTCGAGAGGAACAGATGTGACCCATACACCATGGGTTGGAAATTGCAGATATATTAAACTGGAAAGATATATCAATGACATAAAAAAATGACACTTTAATCATGGAAACTCAGCTCTGCTTCGTACCCAATGAAGACCAGGTTCAGTTCAATCAAGGAAATCTGTTAGAAAGACAACCTTGCTTATAGACACTATCAAGTCAAAAGCTGGTGATCTTCAACTCATGTGAGTTGTCGAGAGCATTCTGTTCTACCACTAATGCTTTTGAATGTACATTTAACATGTAGTTATTTACATATCCAAGCGTGTGGAATGCTACATTTGTAAGCTACATTTACACATTCACAATCTCAGCAAAGTAGCTGCCTCCTCATTTTTCCAGCCTATATTTATTGCTGATTGTCACAAAGAGCTGATTAACCTTGGGATAGTTGAAGGAGAGCTGTATCCACAGACGCTGTCTTCGGGGTGACACTGACTAAGCAGTCTTTCACAGAGGGGGGACGGGTACTGGAGGAACTCTATGATTTCCTTTAGCTGAGTTAGAAATGCTGGCGTAAACAGTATTTACAGATGGATTTCTCATTGTACATTAAAAATAAACAGCTCTCCTCAGTCACAAACAGATCAATTCAGTAATGGATGATAGGATTTAGACTCCAGTTCAGTTAACTGACTTTTAAGAAGAGCTAAATACGTGTTTGTTGTGAATATATGGTGATATACTGCAAACGCGATGTGCTCTGTGATGCATTAAAAACGAGCTTAAGCAGTTGAGATAAAGTCAGCAAGGGATGGAAAAAGCAATGCATTGTGCTTCCTTAACATGATGTTATTCTGAGTGAAACGTGACTGCTAAGTGAAAAGCAATATGGACGGGGCATGACTGTCTACATTAAGATGTGATTGGATGGTGAAAAGCTAGCTTTTTTGGAATAGGTTTGACTCATTTTTTGGACCTGATTCTTTTGTATTCTTTGTTTAAATGATTCAGATATCTGATTCAACTCAATCAGATATTTGAATCATTTAAATGAACAATACAAAAGAATCCCTTGCGCCCAATGATTCCAGGTAGGCTCTGGACCCTCCGTGACCCTGAACTGGATAAGGGTTACAGATAATGAATGAATGAATGAGTACAAAATAATCTGATCCAGCCAGCAAGAAAACTGAGGGCAGGGGGAGTGAAGGAACAGCACTGTCTCCTCCCTCAACATCCACAGCTGAAGTGCTCTTGAACAAGGTACCTGACCTCCAACTGACCCGTGGGCGCTGGGGATGGCTGTCCACTAGTCTGTTTGTGTGTGTGTGTGTGTGTGTGTGTGTTCACTGCCATGGGGGTGTTAAATGAGCATGTACGTAGTACAATGTGAAATAAATGCATGTTTACATTTTTATGCATTCTATTTGCTCTGCTGGTGGAAGCGCATAAACTTTTGACCCAGTGTACATCTTTAGCTGTCTGCATGTGTAGGTGTGAAAAAAACAAGTGCCTGGCTCAGACACTTTGTCCCTGATATCAGGAAGGCACCCTGTCTGCAGTAGCGGATGTGAACGCATACCCACTCATGAGAATGACTGTGTGTGTGTGTGTTTTGTATAAAAAGGTCTCTGTTACTCATTTACAGTGAGAGTGAGGCAATCTATAGGCTGCCATTCTCCCCTCCCGAGCTCCTGAATAAAGCTTTAATAAAAGACTCAATTCAGAGAAAATTATTCTGCTCTTTCTTCTTCCTCATTCTGAAGAACAGAAACCTACCACAGAGGCAGTAGCATTGTGTGCTGTTGGGATTGCTGTGTTTGGATGAATCCCATTTCATGTTCATTGAGATTCCTGAATCAGACTGGCTTGAAATGCCTTGAACATAACCTTGCTGTACGTTATCCCACCCTCTTCAGAATATAGTAGTGTGCTATTGTAAAGAAAGGTTTAATGATTATTTGTAGCAAACAACAAAAGCCCAATCCCTGCTCGTGTTTCTGACCTTGTGGTGTGGGGTTTCATCAGAAATTAATGTAAACAGATGTGAAAGATGGATATTTTTGTCTCATACACAGTTCCTCTCCCTGCACTTTTCTCGCTGTCACTGTGTTTTGTGGTGAGGAAGAAAAGTCCATTATGCACTGTTAGCTATATTAGCATTTTCTTGATAGAATCTAACAGAAAACTTAGCAGGTTACTTTCCAACACATTTCTCGTTCATTCTCACACAGAATGTAAACAAACTTCTGTAATTGTGTTATTTTCACTTGGTTTTGTTGCAGCATGTAAGAGATACCAAGAGATATGACATTTTCTTTTGTCTAATTCTTTTCGCCCTGGGTACAGCAGAAATATTCAGATCAAGCTGTTCTTGCACTGAGAGAGTAACATATTCTGGTTAATGGATCTAGGACATTGTTTTATGTTTTTGACTGCCTAAATTATTCCTCTGCTTTGGCTTAAAATGGAGTGTAATGGCTCTTGTCTGAAACTGTGAGGTGATCAGTAATGTTTCCATGCTGCATTGTATGTCAAATTATAAAACCATTTTTATTCAGCTAATTCAAGTTTCAGGTCTTCTGTTGAACTAGTGCACAGTCTGGACTCAGTTGTGTTAGTTTTATAATCTGCTAAGTGCCCTATATAGGGAGTATGGTGTTTTTTTTTTTTTGTTTTTTTTTTTGGATGCAGCCTTTGCTTATGTACTGACCGTTGGACGGAACAGTACTGTTTACAAACATTTAATGGATAACAGGGTCAGGGTACCTTAATTATTTTTACTTATGAATGAGAATGAAACGTTTTGTCAGAAAATATAAAACATCCCAGTTTTTGAGTCCTCAAAATGGTGGCTACCCAAAAGCTAGTGAGCTGCCTAATAAACACTGACTACGTAGACAGCTGTTTAAGAAGACAGCGTTCTAACGGTCGTCTGTCTTCATGAGGCAGATTATTGAGATGCTCTAGTTAGAGAGTGATTGCTTCACGGCACACAAACGACAGCATAATGAGATATTTAAGAATTGGGACAGCTTGTGTTGGGAGCATGCAAACTATGATGTAAAATGCTATCTATGTAAACAGTTCACTAGGTTTATGGACAGACCCTATGTCACAAAACGCCAAGACATTGGTAAAGAAAACCAGGGCTTTAAACAGTACCATCTCACGAAGAATATAATCTGTAAGAATAATAAATAATAAATAAAAAATGAAAGGCAAACCAAAGCACAGATTAACATAATCATCATCATCTTCTTTGCCGCTTAATCCATTTCAGGGTCGTGGTACACTTATAAACAGCTAAAAACATTTACTACATTTCAGTTTCTGGTCAAATTGTGAACTGAATTTCAGATTGAGCCAATAAACAAAAATGTTTACGCTGACTATACCAGGTACAGTATGCTGTTATCAGTTGATTCAGTAGAGCCCCCATTAAAATGACCTGTCAGTGTTTATTTCCCAATATGTAGGTAAACACTATAACCTTGTGTCTAAGGGAATTTTCGTAACAATTAAATCCCCAGTTTTTGCTTCTCCCTTGTTATTAGTGGTCTCCAATTCCTCCCTTTCAATGAATCTCTCCCGATCACACACAGAGCCACCAGCCTCAGGACAGCGTGGGCGAACAACACATGCTTCATCAGAGACATGAGGCCAACCCGCTGCCTCTGTTCTAACCGCAGCTGATGCAACACTGCTCAATAATTTAGTCTTCTCTCATTGTAGGAGAATGCAAACTGCCCAGATCTGTTACATCAGCTGACACATGTCCACTCTAGTTTGTACTGTGGTCACCAATGGGGGAGAGATTGGGCCATTGCATCCACCCAGAGAGGGACAATTACAACAATTACACACAGTGAGAGGGTGATAACGTGTACCTCAGCCCCTTTTCCTAGATACATAACTCTGGATATGAGTCATACATAATCTCAGGGTGAGATGGAATGGAAAGGGCGGGCTCTATGGATTCTGGAAATGTGTTCACTTTTTTCTTTGCTGTATTATTGGAAAAAATATTAACAAAAACATCAGTAATCCTCACATTTGATGTGTGGATTTGTTCACTGACCCCACAGGATTAATCACTGATGCACTTCACATTCTGTTCTTCTTCATAAACTTCTCAGACCGTGTTTTTTTTTTTTTTGAGTGGCAGTGCCTTTGTTCAAAAATCTAATTACACTCTGCCACAGACGAGGTCTGCTTCTATCACATGCTCACTCTTCAGCAACTCAAGTGTGAAAGTGTTAAACAGTGGAGAGATTTTGTTTGAGTGACATGTGCTTAATTTCGCCCTCAAACCTGTTCTGTGCAATTTTATGACGGCACTCTGAGGCAAGGAGGAATTAAAAAAAAAGGGCTTTACACATCATTAGACTTTCTGTCATGTTCCATATCAACAGTGAGGCTCTTTCAAGTGTCCAGGTGTTTGTGGTTAGCACCAGATCGCTGATAAGTGTCTGACCTTGGGTCAGGGGTGGTTTCTTTTATTTATAGGGGCCCTGATTTGGAGGAAGCACAAAAAAAAATCTCTCAGCAGTGCGTTTGAAATCTGTCCTTGAATCAGTGCCTAGAATTAATATTTTGAAAAGATGAAGGATTCAGAGTGGTGCTAGTGGAGCTGAGGTTCTTTGAATGATGCCATAAATGAACCACTTTTGGTTCCATAAAAAAAGTAAAATAAATGGGTAAAGAACCTTAAGAAATTTGTGTGATCTTTGTGGTTTCTTCACACTCACACATCTCTTAAAAAAGTTGGTTCTTTATGGAACAAAAAGTGGTTCTTCTACGGCACGGCCATAATCATTTTTATGAGTGTGCTGGTACAGTGTGTGTGTTGAAGGAAGACCTTGGTCCATTCATTCATTCATTCATTCATTATCTGTAACCGCTTCTCCAGTTCAGGGTCACGGTGGGTCCAGAGCCTACCTGGAATGATTGGGCGCAAGGCAGGAATACACCCTGGAGGGGGCGCCAGTCCTTCACAGGGCAACACAGACACACACTCACTCACATACTCACAACTACGGACAATTTTGAGTCGCCAATCCACCTACCAACGTGTGTTTTTGGAGGAAACCGGAGCACCCGGAGGAAACCCACATGGACACAGGGAGAACACACCAACTCCTCACAGACAGTCACCCGGAGCGGGAATCGAACCCACAATCTCCAGGCCCCTGGAGCTGTGTGACTGCGACACTACCTGCTGCGCCACCGTGCCGCCCGAAATTTGTTCTCCGCAATAAACACAATCCGTGCAGTGAAACACACATTTTAATGGATAAACATATTAATCTTTAGAGCTTTGACCAAAACACATTTCTAAAATATTAAGTAAAAAATTACACAGCCGTTTTAAAAGCCAAATATGAACTCAAATCTACACTGCCTTTTTCACAGCTTCCATTCCTTCTATGAACCCAGCTTTCAGGTTCCAGACAAATCTGTTTTTTCTTTATCTAAGTTTATTTTTAGATGATCCAAATACTCTGAAACACACACACAGTGTTGTGCTGTGTTTTCTTCTCACAGTTCTGACCTTCCCCTTCCTAACGCAGTGGATTTTCTTATATCTAACCTCTTCAGACATATAGATTTATTATTCTCAGCTTAGCAACATTAGCCTTACAGCTCTGGTGCTAAACTAAAAAAGGCTTATGGCTGATGGACTCCATTTCAATGAAGGATCAAACTGTACATCTGATGCTGGACTGAACTGTTTTGTGTATCGTGGGTGTAGAGAGTGTGGGATAGGTTTTGTCTTACAGCTGTGGCACGTAGCTCCACTGTAGCCGGTGTTGGAGCAGTTGCAGTGGAACGTACTCCATGACTGGGTGCATCTTCCTCCATGTTCACAGTGACTTGGAGAACACCTGGTTTGAGAGAAAAATGAAAAACATTATATGTAGTCACTTTCAGGCCAGTTTATTTGGTGAGCTTCCAGCTGTCCTTGGGTAAAATTAAAGGAACTAGAGAGAATGAGAAGAGAACGTTGCATAGTCTTCTTCAAACTGATGCCTGTGTGTTGGGGTTTGTCATCTCAGGTTATGGCCTTTAGATTTTTTAAATTACATTTTTGCCTCTAATAACTGTGTAATTACACATGATCAACACATACAATAATGGTATTAATAATGCAGTATTCAGTGCTACAAATGGGTTTCATTACACATTTAAAAAAGAATGTTCTTCATGGGTTCTTTAGTGTAGTATAGCTCTATAATTCTACTTAGAACTCTAAAAAACACTAAAAATCATTCTTTAATTATAACAAACTGAACATACGAATAATAGAAGGATACAGTGTATAGAACCATTTTCAAAAATGTGCTACATCGACACTGTCCACTGTCTGAAGAACTATTTGGTGAAATGTAGCACACGGTTTCACTGAATAAAACTCAATGAATATACATTTTTAAGGACGTTTACGCTCACGCTTATATTATCTTTTATAACTATGTAGTTACACATTAACAATACATAAAACAAAGGCGTAACTACTGGTGATGCATTTCATGTCCAGATTTCTTATAGTAGTGAAGCTTATTGAAATGCCCATGTAACAAATTCTGGTTTATATATAAGCATAACTTATATAATTACACAGTTATAAGGGACACAGTACAAGTGTGAGTCTGAACTTCCTTAAAAACATGTCTCTGTTGAGTTTTATTCTGTGAAACTTTCTGAGGAACTTTCCTCATAACAGCTTTTTTATTAGCAGCTTTACAGTATTCCAAACACATCCTTGCTCCTCTCTGTAAATCCCTCTGGAATGCATCCTACATATAAAACAACAACACTGTAAGGTCTCTCAAATCCCACAATCACAGCACTTTTTATACATTTGCCTATTTCTTTTCCTATTAGTGTGGGTCTAATATTAAACATGACCAGAAGATGTGTGTAAGATCAGCCAAGCAGGAGGCAAACGTGAAAATAACAAAGCACTTGAACCCCTGTCAAATTCCAGACAAATCTGTGTACAACCATGTGTATAATTTAGTGCACTTTAGCCGCTGCGGTGTGAAGCCAAGCGAAATAAATGAAAAAGATACAATGTCACAAACATAAACTCTGGGGAAGATTTTAGCAAACAAACTTACTGTGAAAACAGCCTGAAGGAAAGTGCACAATTGCATGTAATTACATATTTATTACATAATATGTAATAAATAACAATCCGTATAAACAGATACACTTACTATTTTCTTAACATGTTCTATAAATGTCTTGTTTAAAAACAACTGAGCACTAACTATATTCATAAAACTCAACCTCTAAAATATGTATTAATGTGCCTTACACATTTTGTCTTTCATTTTTACCCTCAATACAGTACTTGCAAATTCCACCCATTACTTATTAGCTCCACCCAGTCACATACAGTGCCCCCAAGACTCATGAAGTCAGCTACTGCTTCTTTTCAAACTGCAGCTAATAAAAGATTAATAGGCGTAAAATAACTTTATAAAAATAAATTATGTTTCCTGCTTTTTCTCATTTTCCAAACTTGCTAAGATTTACATTAAAACTTTCTATAAATCTTGTATTCGTAATGCTTTATAACAGTATTTAACAGTGGCGTACACATTGCCTTATAATCCCTGGAGTAAACCAGTTTATAAATAATCACATACAATCGTGCTTGCCTTCAGATCAGGTTTCAGAATACATTATATCATTTGATAATTCACTGTAAACGTTAAGACACACTGTCTGACCTACGATGTTCTCATAGCCTCCTGCATCTTGGAGAAGTCATGAGTCGCTGCTTTAGAAACTGCTAGGCATGTAATGATTCCTGCTTAAGAGAAATTATTCCAGATGGTATTACGGTATTATGTGTGGCATATTATGGATTTATAAGGCCTTATGAATTTAGGATTCAACAGAATATTGTCTGTGTTTGTTCCCAAACAAAAAACGTCAATAACGCAGCTGTGATTAAAGAGCGATAACCTGCAGGAAAATCGACAGCAGCAGACCTTGAAACTCTGTAGCTAAAGCTCCAAGGCTTGGGAAGATTACGGATTTCAATGCATTCAAAACATGCAACAGCCTTCGGAGAAGTGTCATTATCTCCGTCCCGTGAATTCCGCTTCCTTCGCTAAAGCCATTAAAGGCCTCCTGGATATCGCTGTGTCCTTGAGAGCACAAACTGAGACAACTGACACAATTACACTCTCTCTCTCTTTATCTCTCTCTCTCAAATTCCAAAAGGTACAGTTCACAAAGATCATTTCTGGTAAATAGATTTCTTTCCAAATTCTATCTGCTTCCCAAACACTAGATCTGCTCAGTGACCGGGCAACTGCACCGAGAACGCTGTGACCACACTATGACTGTGCCATTATACTGGACCAAATAAAGAATCTGACCCAAGAAAACCAAATCTAATCAACGTTGTGTACCCTGAATATACGCTGTCAGAAAAATAATCACTGTGGTGGTACCTTTCGCTGTCTCTGTGGTGCTTTCAGTGGTACGTTTCAGTAGTCTTTGTTAGAGAAGATTCTATTCGTATTCTATTATAACTGTAGTTTTAAAAAAAATGTGTTTTTTTATTTTTGTTAAACTTATATAGGGCCTTTCAGAACAGTTATTAGAGAAGGCAATTCATTTAAACTCCATGTTTTCTTTGGACTGTGGGAGGAAACCGGAGACCCTGGAGGAAACCCACTCAGACACAGGGAGAACATGGTTAACTCCACAAAGATAGGACTTGAACCCAAGTTCCCAGCGCTGGGAAGCGAACGTTCTAACCACCAAGCCACCACCCTATTTTATCTATAGGACGTATGTTACGTTCTTATATTTCTCTATTACAGTTCTATAATGAAAGATCACACATTTTCACCTGTCCTTCTGGAGAAGAAAAACTGTAGTTCCCAAACTTACAGTGGCATTTCTTTTGTAGATGAGAGTATTTATTTAAGCCCCCACCATGCTCATATACGTCTTATATACATGTCTTTTGATTCCAAACCCCACAATAATTCAAATAATCATTGGAATTCACACAAGACTGGCATTTCAAATTGAAAATAAATAAATGAATATTATTAAAATTGATATATTACAAGGGACATGCATATTGTATCTAGGGCTGAACAATACGGCCAAAATAAACATCACAATATATTTCTTAGTTTCTGTCGACACGGTATAATTCTGATATCAACGAACAATGAAATAGACACAGAAGTATTGCCAGGAAAAACAAGAAACATGACATCACCGAAACACAGGGGCTTTCTCCGGTGAATGGGTGTGGATCTGTGGAATATGTCAAATATCTGAGCTGAAGCAATTTACTGGAAGTGAGAATGTAAAAACAAATCATCTGAAACAATATGGAATATTCATTCATTTATTCGTTCATTCATTCATTTTCTGTAACTGTTTATGCAGTTCAAGGTCTCCATGACCCTACCTGGAATCACTGGGCTCAAGGCAGGAACACACCCTGGATGGGGTACCAGTCCATCACAGGGCACAATTAGCCCTTTTCCACCAATGTGGAACCGGTTCGCATCCTGTTTGAATTTGGAACCGTTCACTATGTTTCCACCAACAAAAGAAAAGATAATTCCAAGCTGGACCCAAAGAATAACAGACTCTGGGTTTGTCAATATTCATATTTTTAAACTAACTTTAAAATCATGTGCAATGAATGGGTGGTGATCATGGTTGCCATTTTGAAGTCGGCCATTTTGGATCAAACTTTTGTTTTTTCAATGGGAAGAGGGTCATGTGACACATCAAACTTATTGGGAATTTAACAAGAAAAACAATGGTGTGCTTGGTTTTAACGTTTTAACTTTATTCTTTCATGAGTTATTTACAAGTTTCTGACCACTTATAAAATGTGTTCAAAGTGCTGCCCATTGTGTTGGATTGTCAATGCAACCAACTTCTCCCACTTATCACAAACTGATAGCAACACCGCAGGAGAAATGCTAGTATATGTGCGGCTTCCAGTATCCAAAATGGCCGACTTCAAAATGGCCGCCATGGTCACCACACATCTTGAAAACTTTCCCCACTCCCATATACTAATGTGCCACAAACAGGAAGTTAATATCACCAACCATTCCCATTTTATTAAGGCGTATCCATATAAATGGCCCACCCTGTATATTGATATTGAATTATTGTCCAGCCCTAAGTTAATCTCATTTTTTCGCTTTGCTGTGTCCCCACCCCAACACACACTTTGGGAACCACTGAAGTAAAAGCTTATGACCATCCCTTTGCCTCACTAATCCACTCAGGGCCAAATGCTATATCACATCCACAGAAATGAGCCAATATCTAGTGTAATGTCTCCCAGAGTCGAGGCTGTTACTGTGGTGAAATCAGCCAAAAACTATCTATTACCATTGATTTCAGAAGAAAAGCTGGACATCAAAGCTGCGGCCCTATCTCCAACACCTCCACGGAAGTGTTAATGACTTGGGCTTAAACTTGGCTCAGTTGCTGTGTGACGAGTATAACCTTCAATTAGCTACATCAGACTGTGTAAACAGTGCGTGGGGTGCAAACTTCACACCAAACCTGTCTTAGCTCATTGACTACATTTAGATGAAAACTGTGTGTATTTGAGCATGTGCCAAACTATTCCCCTTTAAAAAGGCAAAATAAGGACTGGAGCTGGAGTGTGTGTGTTTGTTTGGCGAGCTAACGCTCGGCTCCATGCCACACTTTGAGCTGCACTGTAGCGCTTGGCACTGAGCCTGGCGCTTCTCACCGAGTCGCAGCCACTGATTCCCCAAGGCTTCGGACGCTCTCTTCTGTTTTCCAGCAATCAGCCTCCACAGGTAGCCTAATGACAAAGCCTTGGCGAAAATGAGTCTCACACACACACACACACACACACACACACACACGATTACAACCAAACCTGCTGACGCCACATCATAAACAAGCGCACAGCCTCAAACCGCTGACTCTACCAGCCTTCCTGCCTGGAGTAATCGATAGAGACATACGTTACACAAATGACTATGGCATTGCAGGGGCATCTTTCACTCCAAACGGTTCACAGTCAAAGCCAAACAGAGCTGAGACTAATATCAGATGAAGAGGCAGTGCTGCTGACGAACATTTCCTACAAATGCTCTAAGATGGAAGAGTCCTGGGATAGAGAAACACTGGTGAATGCGTGTGGAACTGTGGAATATGTCAAATATCTGAGCTGAAGATATTTATTGTAAGAGAGAATGTAATCTCGCTAAGTAAGTGAGAATCTGAAGCAATGTAGAATATTCATTCATTCATTTATTTATTGTCTGTAATTGTTTATGCAATTCAGGGTCACCGTGACCCTACCTGGCGTCACTGGGCTCAAGGCAGGAACACACCCTGGATGGGGCAATAGTCCATCACAAGGCACAATTAGTTCTCTTCCACCAATGTGGAACCGGTTCGGATTAGGGCTGTGCCATATCGTATCTTTCGCGACAATATCTTCGTATTATTTTAACGATATAAAAAATCAATATTGTAATAATCGCGATATTCTGACTTGTTTACATAATGATTCAGCACAGCATTATTATTCTGTGTTTGTTTTGTTATTTACTGTTTTTTTTTTAAGGTTACATTTTGTACAATTGTTTATTTATATTTGCTGTTTAAATGCACACACAAAAGTTTCTGCACACTGTTGTGTGGTAGATTTATATGCTACATTATTGTTTTATACAAAATCTAAATCTTGGTAAGCTACAGTTTACAAAATAAGCAAATGTTTACAGATTATTTTTATTGTTTGTTACATTTGTAATAAAATAAAACTTTTTAATAAATATAACCAGGTAATAATATTGATGTATAAATTAAATATATTTATTCATTCATTATCTGTAACCGCTTATCCAGTTCAGGGTCGCGGTGGGTCCGGAGCCTACCTGGAATCATTGGGCGCAAGGCGGGAATACACCCTGGAGGGGGCGCCAGTCCTTCACAGGGCAACACAGACACACACACATTCACACCTACAGACACTTTTGAGTCGCCAGTCCACCTACCAAAGTGTGTTTTTGGACTGTGGGAGGAAACCGGAGCACCCAGAGGAAACCCATGTGGACACAGGGAGAACACACCAACTCCTCACAGACAGTCAATTGAACCCACAACCTCCAGGCCCCTGGAGCTGTGTGACTGCGACACTACATGCTGCGGCATGGTGCCACCCTAAATATATTTAATTTACTATAATCTATATTAGTATAATATTTTGTTTTACTAGTGTATTCTTGAAACTAATAAAAGTATTTTTCATTGTTATTTTATATCGCCAAAATACGATGAAATATCATGATATTATTTTAGAGCCATATCACCCACCCCTAGTTCAGATCCTATTCAGGAACCTAATTTGAAACTGTTTCCACCAAGAAAAAAAAAGTTAATTCCAAGCCGGACTCAGGTATGTCAAGCAAAAGAATCTTCAGAAAGAGCACAGAGCCTCCACACAGTGGAGCTGACGTGGTATAATACTGTTCTAAAAGGACAGAGAACCAGATGTGTACCTTTCTGTTTTGAAATGGAAAATAAAAACAGGAAAATGCTGCATCTGTGTGTTTTCTGGGGCTGTGGTCCGTGTGACACGAGGTGCGTTGGCTACTCCGCCATTCACAAGCTCAGCAGGACCTTTCTCTGAAACACTAACTGTAACAGACAGAACTCATCCTTGTTTACACACGTGTATCATATCTCACTGTGCTCTGAACCTGCTGTAAACAGCGGATAAACCATGGCTCTGGTGCTGAATTCAACCACAGCGATGTTGGAACAGAGCAACCTGTAATGTCCCCCTCTGATGATGGATCCTTGGTGCCCATAAATACAGCAGGAAATGTGGTGGGTTCTGAGGATTGCACCAAGGTTCTAAGAATCCTGAAAGAAACTGATTCTAGAACCAGAGTTCTTTTGGAGGAAAAGGGCTAAATAAGACTTTGAGGGAAAACTTCCACCTCACTTCACATGTAACAATCGGCCAAGACAAGTCTTTTTTTCAACATTTTACTGCCGTGGTTCCAGCCTCCAACAGACTCTACTACCATTTCACATGTGTAAAATATGTTTACTGATCATTGCAGGGGCATCTTCCACTCCAAATAGTTCACAACAGAAAGCAAAAAAGCTGAGAAAAATTTTGGCTGAAGAGGCAAAGCTGAAAAATAAAACAACATGGATTCTTTCCTTTAAATCTCTTGGACAGATCTGTCCTGAAACCGAGAAACAGGGGCTTTCACTAATGAATGGGCGCTGACCTGAAATGTGAAAAGATTCCCTGCATCTCCAGAAGAAGCGTCTCATCTCTAAGCTGAAAGAATTACTGTACAGAAAATGAGAACACAAACACAGATCATTCCAAACAATACGGACGGAAGTAGACCGCAATATACTCTAAATGTTGGCAGGTGGGAGGAACATTTCTAAAAAAAAAAAATAAACATGATTTGCAGACAATTCAGTGTCACTTCTGGTAGCTGAACACATACTGAACAGGAGATAAACGTGTAGAATCAAAATGACAAAAAACGTCTAAGCCCTTATTTCTACAAAGAAGCCTGAGTCGATACACAGCTTTATGAGATTCACAGCCTGTTGTTTTCTGAGCCAGTGTTTCTTCCCTATGGGATGCAGTGATCAATCAGAAAGCTTCTGATGCTTCATAAGATGAGTGCTTTCCATCATTGACAATGACACTTGTTCTCAGCCTCTATTTCTTAACTTAAAGTGTCTTAAAGTATATGATTCATTCATTCATTATCTGTAACCCTTATCCAGTTCAGGGTCGCGGTGGGTCCAGAGCCTACCTGGAATCATTGGGCACAAGACATACATCCTGGAGGGGGCGCCAGTCCTTCACAGGGTAATATACACTCACAGCTATGGACACTTTTGAGTCGCCAATCCACCAACCAACGTGTGTTTTTGGACTGTGGGAGGAACCGGAGCACCCGGAGGAAACCCACGCAGACACAGGGAGAACACACCACACTCCTCACAGACAGTCACCCGGAGAAAACCCACACAGACACAGGGAGAACACACCACACTCCTCACAGACAGTCACCCGGATGAAGCCCACGCGGACACAGGGAGAACACACCAAACTACTCACAGACAGTCACCCAGAGTGGAACTCAAACTCACAACCTCCAGGTCCCTGGAGCTGTCTGACTGCGACACTAGCTTGCTAGCTTTTTTTTTTCTTAATCAACACTACCCTGACAATCTCTGTTTGTATTTCCCCATTTTTCTGTATTTCCTCTCATTATTTAAACAAAACCTGTATCTAATTTAAATGTGTATTTCACAATATTAATTATAAAACAATTCTATACAATTGAGGATGTTTCCTCACCATTTGCTGTTCTCCAGTCTGTTTGCATTCTCGAAACCGGTCTAATGTGTTTACGAAGCCCCTGTGTTTGTAAACGGGTAAAAAAACAAATGGTCTCGGTACAGTTTGCTAGACTCTCTCTCTCTTTTCACGGCAGAGAAACATCATCTGGAAATTTTTAGACATATAGACCTTCAAAGGTTGAAAAGCTTGAACCGACACAAGGATATCGCTCTATTCCTGCTCCATATGTGTGTGATATTGCCATTTTTTTCTGTAAATGGAACTTATTCCACCATTCCTACTTAAAAGACATTGCACCTCTGAACATAAACAAATGAGAAAAAAAGATTCCCACAGTCGTAGACATTGCCTTTACATCAGATTGGTTAAGTGCCTTGTAAAAAAGGCTTTTCCCTTTTTTTGTACTTTCCCTGCACTATCCTATTATATTTTTCTGTACTCAAACACTCAATATGTTTGTTCTTTTTTGCCTAATTAAATAAAAATCTGTCTGTGACTGTATCAGCTGGAACACAGCTAAAAGTTTGAGAACACTATTCAGACAATGAAAAAAAACAAACAAAACAAAAACAAGGTAAGTAACAAGTACGACGCAAGTTTGTTTAAAGTGCATAAGCCTTCATTACTTGTTGCCTAGCAAAACTCTGGGCAGCAAACACAGACTTTTAGTCAGCCATGGCCTACAGGTTAGAGACACAGGCTTGTTCGAACCCCTGGATTGGCAGGAAATAATGGAGACAGGGGAATATAAGAACTCCCCCATCGCTAACATCCATGGCTGATGCTCCCTTAGCAAGGCACCTAGCCTCCAGCTGCTCTCCAGGTGTCGAGGTGGCTGCCCACTGCCCGTAATTCACCAGTGTGTGTGTGTGTGTGTGTATTAACTTCCCTGGATGAGGTAAATGCCATGGATGAATCCAAATTTGTTGCAACACTATGGAACAGGTAAGTGCTTAATAAGACTCTGAGAAAAAGAAATCCTTCTTCACAGGAGAAAACAGAGGGGAAATTATCTGCCCGAGCAGGTATTTGTTTTCGGGGTCCTCACGTCTACCTGGAGCGCCCATGGCGTCAATAGGCTTTGGGCAGGAGGCTGACAGTGGAATGGGCAGAGTGCCCTATACTCCCCTCCCTATCCATCATACACACACACACACACACACACACACACTGGCAATTCTACTCCAGTGAAAACAGGTGTATGACCCTAATCACCATGAAGTGACAAACAGAGGCACAGAGTCACAGGGTGAGAGACAAGTGCAGCAGGATGAGAGAGAGAGAGAGAGAGAGAGAGAGAGAGAGAGAGAGAGAGAGAGAGAGAGAGAGAGAGAGAGAAAGAGAGAGAGAGAGAGAGAAAGAAAGAGAGAGAGAGAGAGAGAGAGAGAAAGAGAGAGAGAGAAAGAGAGAGAGAGAGAAAGAGAGAAAGAGAGAGAGAGAGAAAGAGAGAGAGAGAAAGAGAGAGAGAGAGAGAGAGAAAGAGAAAGAGAGAGAGAGAGAGAGAGAGAGAAAGAGAGAGAGAAAGAGAGAGAGAGAAAGAGAGAGAAAGAGACAGAGCCCTCCTCTTTTTCCTCTTAATTGTGAGGAAGCTCTGAGAAAGCGTAAATTGGAGACAGGTCCTTACTCCAGGCCTGGGTTCAGAGTGGAATCGTGGGAAATTGGAACAGACAGAGCCCCTGCTGTCCATATGCCTTCATTTGACCTCAGAATGTAGAGAATGGAGCTAAACAGAGTGGACAGTGTTGACACTGACCCTGCTGCAGTTACAGGGACATTACTTACCACTAAAGCATTGTTCTCAACAGCTAACACTTTCTATAAAGCCCTTATGAGTTAAACGTCTTTGTGAAATAATTCTAACTGCAATAATGCTTTAAAAGGCTCGTATAATGAGCTGCAGTTGATTAGTTTGTAACTTATAACCTTAAAGTACCACAAGGGTTATTCTTCATTATAAAGCCTTTTAAATGGAAAATGACGTTCATAATTATAAAGCACCTATAATAAATGTCATCCTCGCCTTGCGTCCAGTGATTCTGGGTGGGCTCCGGACCCACCGCAACCCTGAACTGGATCTGAAGCTGGAACACACCCTGGAGGGGCAGCAGTCCTTCACAGGGCGACCTTTATAAAGGGGTATAAATATGGGCTTCAAAGAATCACTTTATACACAGAGGAATCTGTTCTCTGCATTTAACCAGTCTGTGCAGCGAAGCCCACATTTACACACAGACTAGTGAACACTAGGGGGCAGTGAGCATACATGCGTGTAGTGGTGGGCAGCCCAAGGAGTGATTAGGTGCCCTAGGGAGCAGTTGGGGTTAGGTGCCTTGCTCAAGGGCACGTCAGTCATGACCTGCCGGCTCTGGGGCTCAAACTTGCAACCTTCCACTTACAAGCCCAGTTCCTTTACCACCAGGCACGACTGCCCCACTAAACCTGCCCTGACAGGATTGAGTGATTCTAACTAACCGGATTGAGTGATTCTAACTTAAAACATATAGAAAGGTTTCACTTAATTAAACAATTCAATTATTTTCAAACTGTTTGTCAACTGCACAGTTTTGTTTCAGCAAAGTCCTGTTTGTGGTTTTAAGTAAAAATAGCTGGATATGAGAGATTTAACTGAACTTAAATGTTATGAGTGTTTAGCAGCATTACTTTTGAAGGCACAGACATGGGACCAGTGCCTGAGGGCCCGAGGTGGCGGATGGTCTGGGGTTTCAATGTCAGTGCGAGGGGTGGTGGCGAAGCAGGTAGAATTACTGTCACCTGGGGTCATGGGTTTGAGACCCGCACTGGGTCACTGCATTGAAGAGTTTGGTGTATTCCTCCACAATGCAAAAACACACTGTGGTAGGTTAGCCTCCAGTGTGAGAGCGTGGTGCCCAGTGATGGACTGGCATCTTGGTTCCAATGAATGAATTTATGGTTAAATTAGTTAATAGTATTGAGGACCAGAAATTCATATTTTTGAGTTGTATTAAGCATCAAATGAAGCAGTAGACACTTCAAGTACATTTGTATTCATAAGTCTGACATTTGAGTTTATGAACTTAAATATTTTATGGCAACATATTGTTCTGCTAACTTTCACAGTGTATAAAGCACATGAGAGAAAGTGTCCACTGATGTGTAAAAGGTCCAGGGCTTTTCTGAACCTGCAGCTTTGCTGGATCAACACACCATTACACTACAAAGTCATTCCAGGCTAAACCTGACTGGTGGTGACAGTATATAGTTTGTCCCTGTTTGCTGTGGCAGCAGCTTCCTCCATTTTAAATGTTGCAACATTGCACTGATTTCGGTGACTTCTGTGGCATGTGCAGCTCTCTCATTACACTTTTATCTTTACTATGGATATTACACACTCTGTGCGGCAGAACTGAACGTCTGTGTCCACAGTGGTTGCTCTGTAGTTCAATGTATTCATTATAAGGGGCATCTACACATGTTTGCTGATGAAGCATGTGTCACATATCACGGTGGAATATTCTGAGGTAGTACTGCATGCCTGAGCCTCATGAGTGTGACAAAACCCACAATGCTGTCTAATGTTCTTTCACAATACCCAGCATGCATTATGCAAATATGGCAAGACACCATGTGGAATCCCCCCACAGTAAAAAGCTCAGTCAGCTACTATAGCCCCTGATGTAGCAGCGTATAAATACAGATGTGATGCTCGGTCACACTAGCTCATTATATATTTTATAAGTATTTTATTAAGAAAATATAAAGTGTAAACTTTTGAACCACAAGAGATATTGCAAATTTCGATTTCTGAGCCAATTCTGGTCTTCTATGATATGCTACATGACCACCATCCCATTGGAAAAATATGCCCCCAATATGGCGGCTTTCAAGATGGCGGCCATATTCTGGACATAGCCTAAAAGATAGGCCCCCTCGTCTATTACCTAGCTGGGGTATTCAGATGTCGTTTTCCCTTTTGTTTCTGGAATAAAAAGGTGTCCTGCGACTTTTAACTCACTCTGTACTTTGCTGTTTCTTTTTAAATAAATGCATGGATAGCGTTATGTTTGTTTTTTGTTTTCCAGTCGGTGCAGATTGTAATCTATTGCATTACGGTTCTGAAAGAATTAAACTGGCCATAGCCAACAGTCAAAGCTTGTGTCTGGAATATTTTGGTGACTTCCCAGCTCGAGCAAACCTCTATCTTAAGCCTGATAAATATTGGATGATTCACCAAGGACAGGGTTCAAGAGCTGTTCATCCTCTCAGAGGTATTTGGTAGTGTCTTGATGACACCTGGCATTGAGTATGGTGACTTTATATAAAGATTTCAGTGTTTCCCATTTCATTGGACATGATACACGCTGTGCAAGCATAATTGAAGGTCTGGATCCACAGTGGGGGGCACTTTGAAGTGTGGAATTTTCTTATTATAAAAAGTGCATACAAATATACACACTTGGTGCCCCTTTTGCATTCCCCCCTCAGTGAGAGCATCAGTAAGTTGTCTATTTATGTGTTTATTCCCAAACTAAGCCAAGGACGTTAGGAATAATGATAAATAACCCTGAAGATGGGACACCGTGGTAGTAGCCCATAGGCTGCTGCAGTGCAGACGGCTTTGTGGAAGCGTAGAGCATTACCGCGTCCCGGGCAGGACTCTGTGCTAGGAGCACAGTCCCGTTTACAGAAATAATGAGGCGGCTCAGCGGGGCGGCAGCTGAGGGAGAGTTCCCCTCTCCTCGGAATTAATGACGGGACAGAGAGTCCTGCAGTTCCTTGTAATGGCAGACAAGCATGGTGAAAACATTGTGCTGGAGCGGGCCATCAATTATTTAAGCCTACATACATTGCTTCCAGCCAGATGGTGCTGCCACCACATTCCTCTGATGGCGGCCCGGTCGCTCTGAGGTAATGGAGTGCCGGTGAAAGGCTGTGATGTCAACACGGCCGTGATGTGTGCCTCGTTCCATCATAAGCGCTGAGCTTTCCCTTCATTCGCTGACGTTTATCTCGGTTAGTGACACGCTTTCTCTACAGCCCTGTTGCTGCTAGCCTTCCTGAAGCTCTGAGCTCAGCTCTAGGACGGATCCTACCTGCCATTTTCCTGAAAAATGCCAAGATTTACATCACATTATATTATGTGTACCACGTTTTAGAGCATAGTTTTGTAATGTATAAGTGTAACCTGTATATGAAATTCAAGTTTCAAACATCTCCTGATCTCATTTTATTTAAAAAAAAAGAGCATTGAAGGAACATTATGTAACATTTTTACCTTAAAATTACAGCTTCAAAATCACTGTGATGCTCCACTGACCTGTAACAGGGAGACCTTGCAACATTGTGCTCAGCACTGCAGAAACTGCATTATGTAACTTTCAGAGGAGGGTAGGAAACCACTTCCCCTCCTTCTCCTGCCCCATTGATTTCAGTTCAGTGCTGTAAAAATTACACTAGCGGGAGCCCCAGAAGCAATAAAGCCCATATTTATGTTCCTTTAATACACTGCTTTCACGATTGCTAACATCTAACGTCTAAAACAAAACTCACATGTAGGTTTGGAGACACTACTATACCAAACAACAGAAGAAAAGTGAATGTGCATGATTTTGCAGTGCATTCAATCCATCCACAGCACTGAACACACACTGAGTGGTTGGCAGGGATCCCAGAAGGGACCTTGGGTGTTAGGTGTCTTGCCCAAGGGCACCCCAGCCGTGGATGTTGAGGGAGGACACATCACTGTTCCTTTGCTATCACGACCCTACATGTTTTCCTGCTGGTCGAGAGGACTAAACTGGTGACCCAAGCACACTTCTCTAACCATTAGACACTGGATGCCCCCAGACACAAGTATAGATAGAGTATAATAGGTGAATTGACAAAATGGTGGACAGAAACAAAACAAAAGTCGACAGGTCAATAGTACAACGAAGCACAAATTGAGCACCGAGAGGGAAGTTTCATCTAAAGAGTACCCTGAGGAAAGGAAAACAGAGCAGAATGAGTCTGGAAATTGGAGAGGAGGGAACAAAACCAGGGGATGGAAGATAAAACTGAAAATGGAATGGAACACAAGCAATATCATACTCATTCATTCATTATCTGTAACTGCTTATCCAGTTCACGATGGGTCCGGAGCCTACGCAAAGCAGGAACAAACCCTGAAGGGGGCCCCAGTCCTTCACAGGGCAACACACACACACATTCACTGACAGCTACAGACACTTTTGAGTCACCAATCCAGCTATAAATGTGTGTTTGGACCGTGGGCGGAAACAGAAGCACACAGAGGAAACCCACGCGGACACAGGGAGAACACATCACACTCCTCACTAACAGTCACCCGGAGGACACCCACGCAGACACAGGGAGAACACACCACACTCCTCACAGACAGTCACCCGGAGGAAACCCATGCGGACACAGGGAGAACACACCACACTCCTCACTGACAGTCACCCGGAGGAAACCCACGCAGACACAGGGAGAACACACCACACTCCTCACTGACAGTTACCCGGAGGAAACCCACGCAGACACAGGGAGAACACACCACACTCCTCACAGACAGTCACCCGGAGGAAACCCACGCAGACACAGGGAGAACACACCACACTCCTCACAGACAGTCACCCGGAGGAAACCCACACAGACACAGGGAGAACACACCACACTCCTCACAGACAGTCACCCGGAGGAAACCCATGCGGACACAGGGAGAACACACCACACTCCTCACTGACAGTCACCCGGAGGAAACCCACGCAGACACAGGGAGAACACACCACACTCCTCACAGACAGTCACATGGAGGAAACCCACACAGACACAGGGAGAACACACCACACTCCTCACTGACAGTCACCCGGAGCGGGACTCAAACCCACAACCTCCAGGCCCCTGGAGCTGTGTGACTGTGCCACCGTGCCACCCACCAATATTATACTGCTGTCTGAAAATAGCTGAAATCCAACAATACATAGTCTTTCTCAAACCTCTACTTTACATACTTTGAAAATGAGTAGTTAAGTCTAATGCATTGTTGTTGTCTATAAATAATATTTTCCTATAAATGCAAAACCTTTCAAAGACATACAGTAATTCAGATTAGAGCAAAGCACTATGTGTTTCCAGTAGTAATAGGCCACTGTAAATTCACAGAGATATCCTGGAGAAGCCTGTTAATTATCATAATGTGACAGTCATTTCAGAAGCCTTTAGATACTAGCGAATGTAGCAGAAAGCTTTCAGTTTTCAGAAACCCAAACACACACAAAAAAAGTCACCGTAAGAACATTTTGAAAGCTCAGATGAGATATTTTTCCCTGCTATGGGCTAGGCTGTAACATCCTGCCCTGATGTGCCCTTGTCGGTCAGTTTTGCTTTGTAACCCATGTGTTGCTGCACCATGTGATTTTTTTCTTTGTTTCTGTCACTCTACCCTTGCCCCTCTCTAGCCTCGCCTGTGTCGTGCCTGACACCTGGCAGTGGTCACTGTGACTGACAGTTCCCAGGTGTTCACTGCCTCCTGCCCTGTGTATTTATACCCATTGCCTTTGTCTTGCTCTTTGTCTTGCATTGTGTTGTTATGCTGTCTGCATCTTAGCTGTTTGTTCCTGCATCTTTCTTTAGGCTACTATTTGTGTTCTTAGTAGTTACTTGTTTCGTTTTCTCAGCTCAGTTTGTAGCTTTTTTGAAACTTATATCTTACAAGTTTACGTAGGCTTTAGCAATGAGACGTAGCAATGAGTTCCTATAGATATGAATTATTAAATTCAGTGGCGACTGGCCAAATCGTTTAGGGGTAGTAGCCATGACGATGTCTATCGTGACTTGTTCAATGGGTAAATTAGGAGGTAGCTATCTTGACAATTGTCCAAATTAATCAAGAAACTCACTTGACACTGTCATCTAACATCGAGGAGTTTTATTTTTCTGGCCACATCATGTAGCAATACCACAAGTAACCTCTAGAACTTTCAATTTATCTTTATATTCTACAGTACTTGTGGACAGCTATATCCAGGAGTTCATTATAAAGGTCTCCTTAAATAAAGATACTTTGCTTCTATAGTGACCAAATATAAACAAATAAACTGTAATTTAGTTGCCCTCACAAATATTTTGAAGAGAGAAATTCAGCTTTAAAATGAATCATATTAAATTCAGAATATTTCTCAATCTCACTCTAATTTGATTCAATCTACAGATAACATTTTATTTCAGGTGCAGCAGATCCAGTATAAAGAGTATTATGGAGTTTTTCTTGCCACATGCCTTCCGCTTGCTCGCAATGTGCTTTGATTCAAATGATCTGTTCTGATACTAATTATGTAAAGCTGCTTTGTGACAACATCAGTTGAAAAAAAGCGCTATGTGAATAAATTTGATTTGATTTAATTTGATTTAACAGTGGCGATACCGACCAGATAGCTAGCTGCTCCAGTTATCCCTACAGGGTTGTGCATGAAATTAATCGATGTCCTATTCCTATAAATTGCATTACGTAGTGAGGAATGTAGGGAATAGAGTAGGTGGCCATTTAGAACATGCCTCAGGTTACGTATGACGAAAGCACCTGGGCGTGCCCTCCAGTACCCCAATCACCCAAAAAGTGGCAGGGGCTATACTCAACAAAACCTAATGCTGAGTGGATTGTGAAACTCAGAGGTGGGACAAACCATCTGGCATAGCTCAGTTATTACTGTGGTAGAATGAGAGAGAACTAATTTCCTCCCTTTCCCTTTTGGTAGTGCGTCGTCATCTCTCTAATGAAAGAACAGCCCCAGATTAAATTTAACAGTACTAGACTGCAGTGACAGAAATAGCCTTGCTTTTGCTTGTATACATACATGCGTGTATTCTGAATACGTTCTGCTCCCATTCACTGATATGAGTTTTTTAAGGAGCATTTCCCAAGATCTCGAGTCTAAATTCACCCCTGTTCCACATTTTTCTTTATTTGTTTTTGGGACTGTGATGGAGGCACTTATTTTAGAATGAGTTTATTTTTACAAAAACAGTGAAGCTGATAAGGTTCAACATTAAACAGCTCATGTTTGCACTATATTCATTGAAATGCAGGTCTAAGTAGATTAATATATCTCTATATTTTACCTACTTAGAATGCGTCTGTAAAACACACGGAAGTGTGTTCCCACAGACACCGCTCCCCATGGGACGCTTTTAACATATCACTCCCTTCATTTTCTTTGACACGCTGCAGGGTGCAGCAATCTGTATTTACTGGGCTAGCGATTGAAGCCTCGTAACTATAAGGAGAAACAGACAAGCGTATAGCAGTGTGTGTCTGGCAGGGGAAAAAGTGTAGACGAGGCAGTATTCTCCCTCTTTTTCTGGGTAATATTCGCTCTCCCTGCATCACTTAGTCAGCAGCGCTGTCAGGACGTTACCTCTTCATCATATTTTTCCTGTTTAGTGTTCCGCGATCTATGCCTTTCTGATAGGCTACACATTATTCTATGACTTGCAGCTATGCCTGGGGGTTGGGGTGGCACAGTGTATAACGCTTCTACCCTCCATGCAGCAGTTTTTATTTTATTTATTGAATGCTGATTACAACTGATGTTGTCATAAAGCAGCTTTTACAGAATTTACCAGGCCCTATTTTACACTTTTTACCGGGTCCTAGCCCCAAGTGAGGGAGCAAATACAACAAGATATAACTCCCTCAGAGAACCAAGACTCAAAATGAGAACCCATATAGAACAGACAGAGTTATAATGAGTGTACAGTACACTATAACAGAGGTATCTGGGCTCGGGCTGGGGTGGGCATGAGGCTTTAAACCTCAAACACTCAACAGATGAATATAATACTATGGTACTGGGCTTAGCAATTCATTTACACCAACTAGACTCTAGCCAATAGCCACGGTTACTGCCTTCATTTGGAAGAATTGTTAAGACAAGTGACATGCAAATGACCCTGTCCAGCTCCACGGTGTCATAACGCTTTATTTGAGGCTCTGTGCTCTTTCTGGAACTTCTTTTGCTCGAGTCGCCCTCAAATAGCATCATGATTCAGTGAAGAACCTACTATTCTTTGGCTCCATCTGAGAACTAGTTTTCTGGTTTTGGAACCAATTTATGTTGACACCTTCTGTCTTGGTTCTTTTGCTTATTTTCTCCTTTGTGTATTTGGCTATGTTTATTCTATCCCCGTCTTCTATGTGTTTCCTGTTTACTTACTCCACGTCTCCTCATGTCTACCCTAGCCACGCCCCTTTCTGGTGTCACTCGTTTGTTAATGTTTAAAAGCCCCGTCCTTTGTTGGTCATCTTTGATGTTAACGTTGCGCTGTGGTTAGTATTTCCTGTGTTTTACTGACACGTTGTTCCATTTCCCTTTGCTATTCTCTTTCTGTGTCTCTCTCGTGTTTCTTTAAGTCTGGCTTCTCATCTTTGTTCTTGCTCTTCCGCTTCTGTGCTGTCTTTCCGTCCCTTGTTTCTCCCTTACACCTTTTTCTTTGTTGTTCTCTCGTTGGGTTTCTGTTTTAGTCTACTTCTCTCGTAACCCATACTGGTCCTCTGTGTATCTCCCTCACTCTGTTCGCTCTAATTGTGTTTATATGTTTAGTTTCCTTTCATCTCCTAGCATCCCTCTGTCTTCATAAGTTTAGTTCTTCTCAGTTCTATAGCAGTTTTATAAAGCCTTCAATTTTAGTCCTGAAATAATCAAATCCGGAACTTTAATCCAAGTTTCAGGCCAGAATTTTGCAATAACTCATTGGTATGACACTGTATCTGGCTATTCAGGTGCATTAGCTATAGTGTTATAATAGACGGACGATCTAAAATCCAGGGCAGTTCTTAGTTTGTTTCCCTGTTTAAGTTGTTACCTTATATCACTGTGTCTTTCCTTTTTCTACTTGTGTATATTCTCCAGTTCACACCCTGACACGGTCTCAGTGGTCAGCTGCTGGCTGAGACCCCCCAGCACATGCAGGGTTCCTAACTCAGGTGGGAAAAGCCCACTCTACCAATGAAACTGGAACATTCTGAAACATTGTTAAAATGGAAGTCACTCAGAAAAGTATGGCACGGTGGTGCAGCAGATAGTTTCACTCCGGGTGACTGTCTGTGAGGAGTGTGGTGTGTTCTCCCTGTGTCTGCATGGGTTTCCTCCCGGTGCGCCAATTTCCTCCCATGATCCAACAACACACATTGGTAGGTGGATTGGCGACTCCAAAGTGTCTATTGGTGTGAGTGTGTGAGTGATTCCCAGTGATTCCGGGTAGGCTCCGGACACTACGCAACCCTGAACTGGACAAGCATTTACGGACAATTAATGAATGAAAGAAGTCACTCAGGATAAGAGCACCTGCTCAATGCCATATAATGTAAAAAATAGTGTGTCTTATGAGCAAGAGTCATATTTCTTCATGCCTCAGAACTGATTGGCTACTCGTTACAAAGCAATATCATATGGACGTGTTCGTCTGAATAAAAACGAACAAACCAGACGACCCAGGAAGCTGCAAAGCCTTAACATGATTACAGAGGTTTAAGAATTGCGTGTGGATGATATATTTTCCACTTCTCCAGAAGGTTCTTTGATCTCTTGGTTGTAAGAAGAAGAGGCCTGGTCCGGGGGAGATAGTGATGCATGCTCCACGGTAATGCCTCCTTTGTCCATGGCTGTGGGCTCGAAAGTGTGGGGCGTGCAGTCATCCCAGAATGCACTGCTCCACTATGGGCGGCACTATTATTTTGAGAAGAAGAAAAAAAAATTCTTTTGGAGCTAATAACCCTTACAGTTCTTGGTCCTGTGTCGTGTGGAGGAGACTGCACCCACCTCCTTCCATCTCTCTCTCTCTCTCCTGATCTCTTCCTCTCTCATGCGCTCTCTTGCCTGAAGACTCAATAACCCCCCCCTTTAATGAGAGAAGAGAACTGCTGGGATGATTTCAAGCCTAACTTTCGCGCTCCCAAGAACGCAATAATGCCAGTGGAAACCCAGTCCCGTTTTATATTCTGTTTCTAACAGCTGCTGCCAGCTGCCGAGACCCTGGCTTCTGTTATGTGCTGCTTTCACATGACTTACAACAAAGTGCTTGCACACAGCACACTTTAATGATGGCGAAAAGAAAGAGCTTTCGCACATTTGATGCCATTTTGGCTCTAGGCTTGAGTCGATGGATGGTATGATGAGATGATTAAGAGACTAAGCGTAGTCCATTTGGTGCCCTATAAAATCTGTTTTATTTTTTGTCGCCCAAATCCTATTTTATTTTTTATGCCAATTTCATATATTTATATATATTTTAGCATGCAACATCATCTACGAAATACAAAAACAACAACACAAGAGCACTACAGTGTTTATTGATTTTTTTATTATTATTACCCTATCCTCAAAGTTCTGTAACCACTTCATCTTGATCAGGGTTCGCTCTGGGTTCAGAGCCTAGCTGCAATCACTGGACACAAAGCAGGTCCACATCCTGGTCAAAGCACTTTTTTAATTTATACGGTGTGTATCAGTGGAATAATGGTCTTTCAGGCTTTTGGTTTCATGATCATTGGCTCTGCAGTGAATAAACTACTGTATCTTTTAGTATGAGGTCATTTTACAGCCTGAAAAATTGATTTATATCTGTTCAACTGAACCAAACACTCGCACGATTTTATTATTTCAGCATAAAATATGTGTATCAAGGTAAAGGTTTAACAAAATGTAATAGGATCATAACATACTGTTATTAACCTTAAAATTACAGCTTCAAAATACATCATTGTGATTTTTCACTGATCTGTAACAGGGAGTAGAACCTCTGTTATTGCTACTCCAGTCTCAGCACAGAAGAAACTGCACTATGTAACTTTTGGAGGAGGGTAGGCAAACACCCCCTTCCTCCTTGATTTCAATGCAGTGCTGTAATTGTGATTTACCCTTGTCCTGGAGCACAATCTAATCCTTTAAGACCACGGTACAACAGTACACAAAGTCTTTGGATGTTAATGCACGTGAGCTAGGGCTGGACGATATGGCCACAATTAATATCATGATATATTTCTTACTTTTGGTCGATACAATATATTTTTGATATCGATAGGAACAGTATAAAAGCCACTGAAAATCTTCCAAGATCAAACAATACATCACAATCAAATATTAACCCATTGGCTTTGTCAATATTAATATTTTTAAACTAAAAAAAAAAATTAAAAAAAAATTCAGTGCTCTGAACTGACGACAGAGCCCTGTAACGAACGGCAGTAAGTGACAGATGTTGTACATAATGTATTTTGAAATATTGAAAATGTGTTTAAAAATCATATAATTGTTATTGAAAAATGTTAGGGGCGGCACGGTGGCGCAGCAGGTAGGTGTCGCAGTCACACAGCTCCAGGGGCCTGGAGGTTGTGGGTTCGATTCCCGCTCCGGGTGACTGTCTGTGAGGAGTGTGGTGTGTTCTCCCTGTGTCTGCGTGGGTTTCCTCCGGGTGACTGTCTGTGAGGAGTGTGGTGTGTTCTCCCTGTGTCTGCGTGGGTTTCCTCCAGGTGACTGTCTGTGAGGAGTGTGGTGTGTTCTCCCTGTGTCTGCGTGGGTTTCCTCCCACAGTCCAAAACCACACGTTGGTAGGTGCATTGGCGACTCAAAAGTGTCCGTAGGTGTGAGTGTGTGAGTGAATGTGTGTGTGTCTGTGTTGCCCTGTGAAGGACTGGCACCCCCTCCAGGGTGTATTACCACCTTGCGCCCAATGATTCCAGGAAGGCTCTGGACCCACCGCGACCCTGAACTGGATAAGCGCTTACAGATAATGAATGAATGAATAAAAAATGTTATATTACAACATGCATATATTGATTGTCCAGTCCTACATGGAGTGTGTGAGTAAGGACATGCAATTTGATGATGGTTCCTTACTGTTTTACCTGACAATCCAAAACTCTTCTGTCAAACTGAAAGAGATATGTTTGAAAGCTCTTGGAAAGGGACGATGAAAAATGTGGCGCTACAGTGAAAACCACATCATGCTACAGGCACTGGCTCTAGATTAGAAGATGTGTGTGTTAATGCGGTGTAGCAGTTCTTATGTCTGATTACTCTGTGTAACCCAGCCTTGCACTCGGAAATGAAAGTGAACACTTGGCTGTGATTGGACGTACACAGATGAGGGGGGAGTACAATGCTAATGATTCTCTGTATTATTCAATAATTGGAGCAAAATCAGAGTGGGAAAAAATGGTGGTGTGGTTTTACTTTACAGTTTGTGGGTTTGTAGGTTTTGTTTCTGTTTAATAAAGTATTTTGACTCGCGACTACGCTTGCTTCCCTCACCTCCTACAAAGTGTGACAAACACATCATGACACAATCTGTTTCACGCAAACTGTTGAACAACAAATGAAAATATTTCACAGTCTATGTCCCATAAATGCTGTTAAAACAATATAACCCATAAATGAAAGGGAACATGTGCAAAAAAAGTACTTTTTTTGCATGTGCACAATAATCTGGGGACCTGGAGCCTACCAACACACAAACTGTGAAACTAGACCCCCCCAGTCAATGATTTACCAGTGAATATGCCATAAAATAAGCAGTTCTGACTTTGTGTTGCTTCTAACGTAGACTGCAGATTATTTGATTTGTCCCGCCTCCTCATCTAAGTCTCTCCAATCACAGCGCTCGACCTGTGTTTATGTGAAAGACAAGGTTAAACAGAGACAAGGAAAAACAAGAGGATTGAACAAAATTGGGGGAAACAAGAACGTAGAAGAAACAAAATCCAAGCAAAAATGAGTAAAAAACCATAGCTTCCTGGGCTCTCGCGCTAAACTGAGCTGTGGTTCATTATCGTTTAAAGGAACAGGCGCTGAAACTGATCATTCTGAACAGGGCAGGGTAAACAGGGGGAGAGGGCTGCTGTGTTGTTTGTTCCTTGTGGCATTTTGACCCAAAAATGTCACAGACATTTCCTTTAAACCTCAGAACTGTGTTCAGTTCCCTGTGCCCTGGCCTTTCTTTAATGTAGAGTCCAGATCTAAACTCAGAGCTGGACAAAAACAGGGAAAATATTTCTTAAACAGAGAATTGGAGCCTGAACGCAGAGGCACTTTGAGAGCTAACACATCTATTACTGCAGAGAATGTCACCATGGTTATGTCCAAACTCCAGCATCCGCTGAACAATAACTTCAAATTTCACATGGGATGCTGCACCGTGCCTGTCGCTGATTCTACTTCTGCGCCAATTGCTTGGTCCAAGTAATCCATTTACCTTTCTTCAAAGCTTACAACAAATAAATTGTAGCTGTCGAGAAGGAACATCAACACGAGCAAAGCTCCTATATGGAACTTTTGAAAGGAAAAAAGTTTGACGGGTGGAAGGAAGGAAAAAAAACAAAAACAAAAAAACAAAAAAACAAGATGTATCTTCCACTGGAGACAAGCTGAAAGATTTCTTTTTTTCACATTAGAGCAGTAAAGCTGAGGCTGGAGACATGATGACGGCACTTTCAAAATGAAGAAAGGACATGGACAGTGGGTCTTGAAAAAATAAGATGTGGAAATGGATTTATTTCTATTGATCCCACTGAGAAAGTATAATTCATTAAGAACGGCTTCCTCCCACTGCTTCTAGTCGGCTGCATTAATATTCGGCACTAATGCGTTGCCTAATTAATGAAGCGCAACATTACATTTGCATGACGAAGCTGAATGCATCTATTTACAGAGATGGGAGAAGTAGGTTGAGAAGTTCTGCAGAAGCTCAGTCGAGCCCTTCCAACAAAGAACTCTACGTGTGAAATGTTGAAACACCTCTTAAGCCTGAAATTACACGCTGCGATGCCCTTTGTTTAAAATAAACAGTCAATAAAGCATTTGTTCTGTTTACCAGGCTGTAATTTTCCATTTCAACACATACTCACACCGAGGCTAAGGAGGGAGCGCTACAAAATGAAAATGGCTGATATATACTTCTTCGTTACAATCGCTCAACTCTAAAGCAGGTAAAATGGGTAAAATGGCTCCTACCTGTCCATTATGCCGCACAAGTCTATGTGGAGGTCACTGAAGTTGCCGATTAGCATCTGCTGCACCTTGATCAGATCCACTAAGCTGGTGTCTAAATGGATAAGCCGCATGCAGCCTTGGAAAACGCTGTAGGGGTTTCTACAGCCGCCCAAGTCTTCTGTGCCTGGACATCCTGTGGACCAAATGGAATTGATGATACAGAGGGTTTCAAACAGGCAATTTTACACACACACACACACACACACACACACACACACACACACACACACACACACGTTTCCTATAGGAGAGGATACTGTGAAAACAAAAAAGCAAAAAATCAAATAATATGTGATGCGTGTGTGTGAAACTACAAAAGCTTTAAAGACTTTAAAAAGCCCATAAAGTTCAGTGCCTGACAGATGAAGATCAGAGACATACAATAGTTTCATTCATATTCAATCAGAGATCTGGAGAAACTAGGTTGTCAACAGGAAAATAGTTTATTGTGGAGAGTGGCATTTGCTGTTCATTTGAAAATTCAAATGTTTCGTAGCAAATGGTGAGAAAAAATCTTCAGAATTTTATAAAAAGTGTGTTTTGATTACAATTATGAACTTCGCCTTTAAGAAGCTGTTCTGATTTTGCTCCAATTCTGACGTCAGGTGCAGAGATTTTAGAATTGTACCATGCCCTTGTTGGAGCTTCTCCAATCACAAATTCTGGACTGGCGTTTACATGAGTGCACACAGATGTGGCTAAACCATGTAAAACAAACAAAAATAAAAATGAGAACAGAGGTGCGCTGAAGATTGGCTCATTATTATTTAAAGGAACAGGCGCTCAGATTGGCTGTTTGGAACAGACCCATAAAAAAACACATTAAGACCCCAGGGAAAATTTTTTGCAATCATGGACATGTAACAAACACCTAAGTAGCCTATAGTTCACTGTGTATGCTGTTTTACAGTAGATCCTTCAGTAACTGAATACCACTGCAAGAACTTCTTAGTTGTCTGCTGAGCTCTTCCGCCTACACCCATTTAAACAAATATTTCCTTCATACACATTTATTTAAAATGTTTTATTTATACTGCACATGCAGCTATCTATAATAGTGGACAAAAGTATGAGGTAGTAGCATTCCTGAATCCGGAATTTCTGTCACAGACCCCAGTTGTATTAGGAATAAATCGTCACAGGTCCTGATATAATGTAGGGTGTTCGTGTGATTTAAAGGCTCATACTGGCAAATCTCATTTTGTATGTGATCCTCAGCTGCGTGTGCTTTGGGCTGAGGGTGAAAAAACGCAGTGTGACGCCAGAGACCAGAGTAGGGCTTTGACACCATCCTCAGTGAGGCTCAGAGACGCTGTTAGCACTCCCTCCAATTACAGAGCTAAAGGTAATTAAACCACATGCTCTCTCTCTCTCTCTAGGAGTGAGTGGAGTGGAAGAGACGCAGGGAGACCAATTCTCTCCCAAGCAGCCGGAGCCATGAATGAGCGGCTGTGTTTTCCAAGAACAGAGGAGGGCTGCCGGAATTGGACAAGACGAGCTGCTATGGCATTGATGGATTAAGGCTAGCAACTCTGCTTCAGTTCAACAAAGCTATCGGGTTTTTTGAAGGTCTAAAGCAAAAGCAGAAGAATGCTAATGCTAGCTGCCAGTGATGGGGACTCATGTCTTTGACTCGTGACTCAATTGACATTCAAGCCTCTAATTTACTGACTTATTATTTGACTCAATTCACATTTGACTCAGTTGAGAATAGACTCCAAGTGATTTATGTCTCAAACGGGACTCTATTCCCAGTGACTCATACTGTGTAGACTCAAAATTATCCATGACTCAACTTAGATTTGTTTTCCAATGATTCATTATTCAACTTGGACTCATTACCAAGTGACTCATGCTTTAACTTGGACGTAATTCCCAGTGACTCATGGTTCAACTTGGATTAGATTCCTAGCAACTTGTGTCTCAGCAAGGACTCAATTCCCAGTGGCTCATGACTCAATTTGGATTCTTTTCTAGTGAATCATAATTGGACTTGATTCCCATTGACTCATGACTTGATTCAGACTCTGTTCCCAGGGACTCATGATCCAGATCTCAATTCCAAGTGACTCATTAATCAACTAGGACTTGATTCCCAGTAATTACAATTCAACTTTGACAGAGTTTGGACTCGTTTACCTGTGACCCATGACTCAAATTGAATTCAAACTGATTTCCAGTGACTCATAACTCAAATCTGAATCTTGAAGCAACTCAGGAAAATGTCAGTTAGTGGTATACTGGAGTTTACTTTACCTCCTAAAAAGATATGGCTTGCTGGCATCACAGGGAAGGAGGTGGTGGTTGTGGATGCATCTGCCTTGTCCACTGCCAGGACCAGACGCCCTCGCCGGACGCTAAGTTCCACTGAGTGCCACTGTCCGTCATTCAGTGCCGAACCTGCAACAGATATTTAGCATCTGAAATGTTTGTTCACATTTGGAAACCTTAGTTTGCTACTACATCTACTAATATTTACTATATATACTAATATAATAACAAAACTTCAATTCCTCCCAAAGGTAGAAGATAAAGACTCCAGACATCACAGTTTCAGTGCTCCATGGCTCAGTACTAGGGCCCTTATACCCTTCTGGCTGACATGTGTCACTGAGCAACTAGTGTCCAGCTGCTCCATAGCATCCATTTCATTTCAAAATTTTCTGTGGACCTTATGTAAGCCATGTGTGAACACCTGAACCTCTTTAAAGACCTTGAGGTAGCTTCATAGAACATATCAGTGAAGCTCTGACCTGCTGAGATGTCCAACAAGACCCTCCCAGCCTTGTGGATCTGTAGCCGTGCCTTGGCCTCACTGAGGTAAAGCCACAGTGCCCCTGCTTGGTGCTGGAGGTCAAAAGTCATCAGCAATCCTGCCTTGTTCCACGTCCGGAACTGAAGAGTGACGGTCACACTGTCCCGTGACACTGCCCATGGCAACTGTAAGAAGCTCTGTGGACCAGCGAAAGTCACCGGAACATCAACAGCCTCAGAGCATGTGAATGTGACATTGCCCTGCAAAACAACCACATCAAACATGCATAAAAAACCAATTCCTTTTAATTTTGTAAATTAATTAATAACCACTAAGATGATATACAGCTCATCCCAGGTACTATAAATTACTATTAATTAATGAATTCTGTCATTCTGTGTAATTGCTTCTCCCTGTTCTGGGTCACAGTGAGGTCCTGAGCCTACACAGAGTCATTGAGTGCAGGCAGGGACACCCCCAGGCCTCTCAGCAGCTCACACACTTTCCAGTATATCGTCACTCTGCAAGGAAAATCATGTATCTCCCAAAATAGTAACTTTACAGGAGAAGGAAAAACATCTTAACTTTCAATGGAAGTCAATGTAAAACCAATCCGTGATGTAGTAAACTAAAAATCCACAAAAATAGAGATACTTGTTTTTCACTGGACAGCGACAATATATTTATAAGATGGTGTGGCCCAAGCCCCTAGAGGATGGATGTAGGGGCTCGCTAAAGCCTTGCCACTGGCTGTGCCCTGGGGGTAAGAGCCGGGGAAGAAACCAGAGCCTTGATGCAGGAGGCAGACTGAAGCTGGTCATGCTTCTCCTCAATCTTCTCAGCCGTTTATACCCATTACCAACTCACTACCAGGGGTTTCTCACTGAGGCTGAGGAGATTAATGTGGCCAGAGTTTGCCTCCTGGGTTGAGGCTGTATCTGTATCTGTTATCTGTAACTGCTTGTCCAATTCAGGGTGGCGGTGGGTCCGCAGCCCACCTGGAATCTCTGGGCACAAGGTGGGAACACACCCTGGAGGGGGCGCCAGTCCTTTACAGGGCAACACACACACACACACACACTTCACACACAATCTTGTTTCATGAATGTATTTATAACATGAATGTAAGTATAGCAGGTGTTATGAATACTTTACACAAACTTTAAATGGAACCTTCCATATGTGTTCCTTCATAGTTTTAATGTCTTCCATATTCATTTACAATGTAAAAAATAAAACAAAAACAAAGAAAAACCATTGAATTAGAAGATGTGTCCAAACTTTGACTGGTGCTGTTCATTCACAATATGTGGAAAATGGCCCAAAACAAAGGAAACCCTCCCTAAGTGGGTGTGTCCAAACATTTGACTGGTACTTTAAGACTTTTTCTGCCGTAGAAAGCCGTACAATGTACAGACTTGTGAATACAGGACTCTTTGCAAGTGATAAGCCATTACTCGTGCAAACAGATATCTGAAAGTAAATTACTCAGGATGTGAATTATGATGTTTGCTGTGTAAATTATGCATACCCCCCCACCCCACAAGCACACACACATACACACCCTGAGTCTGGGCTGATTAAGACCATGATTAACAGAATTTGTAATTGGCTTAACCTCTAATTCCCCAGTGAACAGAACTAACGGAGAAAAACAAGCAGTGAGCATTGGATGTGTGCTCTGTACTAGTCCACGCCTAAGATGATTCAAAGAAACAAACAGCAGCTAATGATGTTTAACGATAAAGAAACTCGATTAAGGCAACCTGTGTAATGTAATTCTCGACAAATAATGCAAAAACATTCATTCAAACGACATATGGATTGCATTATTAAATTTGTTAAGTCTTATTTGTCACTGACATTTCCAACGTTTTTAAAGCCCCACAGTGACTCCTTTGTTACACTTTTTAAAACATTGTAAATGTTTAAGCCACACAAGTTGTAGAAGGCAACACTAACACACTTTAAAGATGCTATTTGAGACCGTGTTGAATTATACACTGACCAGCCATAACATTCTGACAAAGCAATATTTTACCTAGTGTTGCTTTTAATAAAAAAACTAATAAAACCGATCAATAACCCAAAGTGCTTATACACTTCTTTGTTGTTATTACAGTATAAAAATAATATGCTCACACTATTGAAGTTTGCTTGAAAACATACCTTTATCTCTGAGTACAAAATGTATATACACTTATGTTTGCCTTTTCCCAGCTGAAATACATACACAATTTCTGCTTTGATATTTTTTTTCCTAGTTCTACTCGGAGCGAATAAAAGCACAGATGTGCTGTTTCCATGCTTGCCATTCTATGTGCAAGATCACAATGATTCACCAGAGGCTTGGGCTGTGGCAGACTTGTGTTGTTCTGATAGAGGAAACCTGATTCAAAGTGTAAGATGTTCTTCGACTGTTATACGGGTTCTAATGTTCAGAATCTTGTCGAATGTAGCAGGCTTTACAGAGCCTAGTCCAACAGCTTGCTTTTTCTCTGATGGTAATATAACAACCAACTGGAAGAGCTTTAGTGTGACATATTTATTTATAATTAAAAAGGTATGTTAAAAATTCTAAAAGTTCTACCACTTTTATTATAATATATATTATAATAAATATTAATATTATAACACTATATCTCCAAAATTTGTAGAATATTTATTTTAATCTGTATAAAGAAGCATTACTGTTAAGCGGTCACACACGATTAGAAACAATAAAAGATTTCAGTGTTTCATAATGGGGAGACTTATCCTCTGTTAGCCATATTAGCATTTTTGTCATAGGATCTATTGGAAAACGGTTAGCACATTAGACCCCAATGCATTTCTCTGCTCTTGTGACTTAATCTAAGAGTGGGTTAGTTGTCCCCATATATGA